>NC_081536.1:2578229-2820729 GCF_030273125.1 Centropristis striata
TGTAGAGTGGAATTTGCGGCCTGGAGCGCAGTTTTCAAATTTATTTTTTGACAATTTCTTCTCTCCCTCTACACTCTGGCGATGATGTCACACACTGTGACACCAACATTCCGTGCAATACACACCCATTATAATCTCAGAATTTCTCCAAAAATGATCATGGTCATTGAACAGGGATTGATAAAAAACTATATGACCTATCGAAACGTGGATTAATACACCGATACACAAGACTTGTGTCTACTGTTTAAAGTTTAAATGGAGTCTCTAGGTGAAATTATGCCGGAGAAGTAGACGTTTAAAAATCTCCAATTATTGTTCTTTTTCACTCATTTTTTTTCAGCCCTCCCATTCATTTTCAATGCAAAACCAATTTCTTAAAGGTATATGAATCATTTCAAAATCATTAACATACTTAATATGGTGTTTTAAATGTTATAATGAGTGCAACTAAAGCTATTAATAAACTATTAATTATAATTCAATTGTTTGATATTGGTAAATTAACTATAAACTTACATTAATATACCATCTATTTGCCATTTATAAATGATTTAGTTAGTTAAATTATGTATTTACCATTCTAAATGGTTTATATACGGTTTATAAATGATGATTAAACATTAATAAATTGCCTGTTTACCATTTATAAATGATGGTTATTGTAAAGTGCTAACAAAAATAGAATAGAAAAAGTGTGCTCCCTGCTGAAAATGTTGTGAAGTTGTTGTAGTTGAAGTGGCAGCCGATAAAGACTTGAATTAGCAATTAAAAGCTGAAAGGAGCTGAAGTGTCAGTTTGAGGGTAAGCACTGAAAGAAGTTGAAATGGCACTCAAAGCATAAGTGGTAAATTATCCTGTATTAAGTGAAAGTGCTGAAAGAAATGAGTGCGACATTACAGCATAACCTGAAACAAGATATGTAATCAGTTGAAGTGTCGGGTGAATTGTTAGCACTAGAAGCAGTTGCACAGCAGTGTGTTGTGTGAACAGTGAACATTGTTGGACTAAAAGAAGGCTGAATGAGACCTGAAAGGGTTTGAAGTGTGAGTCAAAGTGTCATCATTCAAAGGAATTGAACAGTTGAAGAAAAATCAATGAATGCAGTTGAAGTGTCAGATGACGTGCAAGTAGTAAAAGCAGAAGCAGTTGAAGAGAAGAAGATGAAAAAAAAGGTAAATGCAATTCAAATGTCTGTTTACGAAGACTAAGATTTTCCTTCCATGCACCAGTCATTAGCCATATTTCCATTAAGGTTGAAGCAAAATTTTGAAATGTTGCATTAAAGAAAATGCAAATTAGGGACGTTTCCATCAACTGGTTTAGATCGAATAAACAAAACTGCATAAACATACTTTTGTCTGAAGATGGTAGGGTGACGTATTGCTGTCGGCTAATTCGTCAGTAAACAGTTCAAGAAGAAGAGATTGAGCAAGAGAGAAAAAAATATAGGGATGCATGATATTGGATTTTTTGCCGATATCCGATATGTCGATTATTTACAACTCATTTAGCCGATTATGATACCGATATTTTCCCCCACAGCTGATACCCACAATCAGGGCAAATTTGGCCAATTTCCCAATTGACATAAAAGTAAACATCACCTGTGTTCACTGGGAACATGTGAAAAGTGCAACTGTACAGGAATTAAACCCAAATTGAATAAAACTACATGTAACTTACAGACTGCTGCTTAAATTCAAATTTAACTTAAAACAGGAGCCCAATTTGTGACGACTCAATCTGCACTGTGCAAATAAAATCACAGAAAGTACAAAAACTATTAGCAGCTTCAGTCCCTAATCAGAACATAAATAAATAGGTACACTGCACAATTCTCTGAGCTACAAACAAGGTGCAACAGAGAGGTGATGTGCACCCCATTATTTAATCACTTTATTATAACGTTTGAGTGTTTTTTACAGATCAAAGTATCTCTACACCTCACTCACATCTCATTTCATTGTTAGGACTTCAAATTTGCTAACTCCTGAATCCAATTAGCTTTTAATGGAGTCATTAGCCAAAGGGTCACTTACTTTTTCTACCAGCATTATGAATGTTTCATGGATAGATTCAATAAAAACATGGATTTTATAATCATTTGCATGGTATTTAGGTTATGCATGTTGTGTTTGTCTATACTTGGGACTTAGATATAGATCAGAACACATTTCATGACAAATTAATGCAGAAAACTAGGTCATTTCAAAGGGTTCACATACTTTTTCTTGCAACTGTGTGTCTTTTGAACTTGGAGATATTAAGTTGGGAGTGTTCAATTCACAGCTTGTTTTATGATTTTTGGAAAAGGTGGAAAAAAAGACTCTTCCTGCTAAACTCTTAGGTAACTGGTGTCAGATTTACAAATCCCATATACACACTATGTCACCTTGTTGTTCAGGAGTTTTGTGTACTGTTGATTCTTATTCTGTTAACTACAGATTCTTCATTCACATGCAGATATCTGTTTATAGAGATGAGCTGATGTGTAAGTAAAAGTGTTCCAAGTGGAAGATCTGAAGCCACTTCACTAAATTGGTAGTTTCTGAGAAAATGACAGAACTTTCTCACTTTGTAATGAATCACAGCTAAGAATTATTAAACCTTTATAGGGCACTCCTGGAAATTGAAAATGTCAACCCTGAAGTGTTATTAGAGGATATTACAAGACTTTTTGCAAAATGTTTCATTTTTATATTGCAAATCGAGGTCAATTGAGTCATTATTATTATTATTATTATATTTATTATAGTCTTTCCCACAGCAACCTTAAATAGACAATAACACATAATTTGCATCCATCACCACTTTATCTTTTACCTTTAAACTATTCATGACCTTTTTAGACTACTTTTTGTACCACCACAGATTAATTCTACTCTGATAATTGATATTTCTAAGTCCTGACAACCTGTAATTCTACGCCAAAAATGTCAGTTTTTGTTTGAACAGCTTGTTGCATCATCACAAACGGGTATAGAGGTCAAACGCAGCGCTGCAAAGTAGATATCATCTATTAGACAGAGACGGCCTTTGAGGAGGGCTAATCAGGAGAGCCTGAGTCCTATTTCATGGTTCCTTTTTGGAGGTGGAAAATAATCACAGGGATGAGAAGAGTGGGCGAGCTGACGTACAACAAAGATCCTTTGCTTTACTGGAAGGCCTGGAAGGGGTTTCAACAGAGGCTTTGGGAACCGATCGATATCTTCTCAGAATCAGTCTGCAAACCAAACATCAAAACAATGAACTCTCCGATGACCTCCAACACAGGGCATCTCTGCCATTTACAAATCACAAGACTGGAAGTGGGGCAGAGAAGTTTCCAATTCAAATCAGCTGTGGGATTTTTCAATTCGCTGCGGTGCAATGCAAAGTAGTATTTATACGACAGCAGCAATGACGGATTCCCATTTAGCCCAGTCTACCCAGTCTACTGCACAGGTGCAGAGCAGGCAAATCACCCTGCTTTGCTTATGTGTAAAAGAGTGGGAGTCCTGATTCAGGGTTTGACTGGATGTGTTGCCATGAGAAGTGAAGAAATAAAAAGCTAAAAAAAGAGTCTTGCTGACTGATGTAACAAACTGGGATTAGCAGATATTTTCTTTTACATATGTTGGTGAAAAACTGGTAACTTAAACCATTGCTGTCTTTTTTTTTTATTATTATTTATTATTTTATTTATTTTTATTTTTTATTATTTTTTTTTTCATTATTATTTATTCTTATTTTTTTTATTTTATTTATTTATTTATTTTTTATTTTATATATATTTTGTTTTTATTATTTTATATACTTTATAGGTATGTATATGTATGTATGTGTGTATTTATGTCTATATGTGTGTGTATGTATGTATGTATGTATATGTGTGTATATGTATGTATATGTGTGTGTATGTATATGTGTGTGTATGTATATATATATATATATATATATATATATATATATACATGTATAACCTTTTTTTTATTTTAGCAGTCGATTCAGCTGTTACTTTTTTTTTTTTTCTCCTGTTTCCCTTATTGCACTACTTTCTGTTGTATTCTCTTTTTTTATTTTATTTATTTATTTTTATTTTTTTTGTGGAGGATATGGGACAATGGGGTGGGATGGGCGGGTGGGGTGGGGTGGGGGGAAGGGGGGAGTTATTGTGTACACTTACAGAATCTGTAACCTGTTTTTTGTTTAATTACAAATACCAATAAAAAGATTTTTCAAAAAAAAAAAAAAAGTCTTGCATGAATAACGTGACTTCCAAATAAAACCAGATCTACTTTTTCCCTTTTAAGTTGGTGTCATACGCTCCAATAAATTTTAACCAAAGGGCCAAACCAAAGCCTCAAGAAATAGCCCACAATAACTTGTGATTTCAACAATTATGCTATTCTGCAGCAAGTAAAAAAAACCTCTTAACTGTAACTATGGCTGCATTCTTTCCAGTAATTTGCTGTCTTAGTTTTTCTCACCAGTTAAACACGAGTGCAAAGTTGAATGAGTAATAGCACAAATTAAGCTTTACATATATGAGTAAGGGCTGGCTGCCAGATGTCAATATGTTTATGTTATTATGTATATGAAGAGGCAGATTCCTGTAAATGCTGAAGAGTTCATGTTAACAGAAATGCACTGCAGTTCTCTTACGCATTTCTTGTTCAGTTGGTTCTCACCTGGCCCTATATAAACTAAATTACACAAGTTAACCCTGCAGGGTTTGTCTGAACTGCTCCAAACATGCTTGGTATGAGGAGGGCTGGAAACACAAAATGAGTCAAAGAGTGGAGTCGGATCACAACAGGAGAAAGAGTGAGTACTGTTGGCAGCAGCTGGTAAAAACATGCCAATGAACTATGACCAAGGTGTGGCATAAAATAAATAATTTTATTTCCTCAAGGACTTCCTTGAAGCTGCAGGTCTGCTGTGCTGTTCACTGAGCTGAATAGCTGCAGGCTAGAGCAGCTAGAATACACACAATATAGAACTATGTAGTAAAAGTGCAGGCACCAACAGGAAAACTTTGCAGTAGTCACACCTATATGAAAGCCAGTTTAACGGCTTTTATTGTTTATTTTCCAGGATGCTTCAGTGGAACTACGGGTGACTTGTTTTGACGCATTAAAAAACAGAGTGTGGAAAAAAGAGTGTGGAATGCATACAGTGGCACTGCACGCAGCAATTAAAGGGTTGGTATTATAATTTGGTATCTGAAAAATCCACATGCAAATGCTACACCAGGAATCTTGTTGGCAAACTGCTAACATACTGTTTTACTGGATGACTCATACAGATACTGCTTACTTTACACACTGCAAAAAAGCCAACTTGTATTTTTTGGCCTAAAACAGTGATTTAAGTTGGTAAAACTTGGAAATATAAATTATTGACATTTAGGGCAATAATGTAAGTTAGCACAACAAAGGAAGCCAGTTGTCTGCTCAAAAACAAGTTGGTGAGTTGTTGTTACTTATATCTTTAAGTTGGGGTTCACAACAAGGGACAATAGTTCTGCTAACTCTTATTTCTTTGTTGGGAAATGCGGTCATTAGCGAAAGCTAGCGGCTAACTGATGCTAGCGGCGCTGCTTGTTACAGCTACAAGAGTAGCCATTAGTGTATCAATGCTAACTCAAAATTGTGGTCACAACATTAGCTGACATTCATAGCAGCGTTACAATCGTGCCAATTTGAGTATCGTGACCAACAACCCTATAAGGAAACAGTTTAAAAACAAGATTAGTGCAATTTAAAGCAATGCATATGGTGTGTTGGTTTCCCTCAAGGTCGCATTGAGTGAAATTAAGAGACAGTCCAAATTGCTGAAGGTGCAGGAGGAAACTGCTCCTTGAAAATCAAAACTGATCCTTATAAGAGTATTTGTTTTGGGGAATCCCCTCCAATTATAACCTCTCCCTATAGTGCAGGCAGACTGGCTGCAAACACACCTCAGAAAGCTTACAGTCACAGATTGAAGGCGTTAACCCTACCACCAACCAGGGTGTGGTTTTCTCAGCTGGGTACTGTGGTGGCACATGTGGGCCTCTCTTTCAGGCTTATCAACCAAGTGGAGAAACATAAAGTATAAATATAAAGTGGGAAAATTTCATCTCTTTCATTAAAGGACCCTGAGACGATAGAATACTGGCTTGATCTTCTTAGATGTGTCACTTAGTAACCTACACATCTATGATTTGTTTTCTTCATATGCTTTTGTCTGCCAACTAAATGACTCAGCTTCTATTGATTTTTATCTCTCCGTCAATCTTAGTCGTGTGTTATCTACAACTTAGTCACTGGATTGTGTAAACCTTTTCATCCTGTGTCTTTTCAGCTGCTTTGTTAAAGAAAAACCAATAAAAAAAACTGTTGATGAAAAAAGAAAAAGGCTACAGTTAACATCTGGACAAATGCAAAACCACAACTTAACTAGGTACAAACCATGTTGTTTTTGGACTTTTTAACACAGAAATGGAGCATGTTATAACTCTAAATGTTTCCTTGTGACGAGACGTTTCTACGTGATTAAAGCGGCTCGAAGCGATTCACTTTACTGGGTGTGAGACCAAAGTTTTCCTGTGTGAAACAGCATTTGGACTCTTGCCAAGTCAACCCAAAGCAGAAGTCATGACACCATGTTTTATCTAACACAACGTGCTTTTCTCTCTCTCGTATCCACTGAGACTTTCCAATCAGAGCTCAATCATAATTTTCTGAGTTCGTGACCACGAGCCAGGCGAGCCGAGCAGACACAGTGAGTGTGTTGTGTGCACGGAGGGGTCAGGATGAGCGCGCGCAGCGTGGCGGATTGGAGTTAACGCTCGCCGTCACTGCTGCTTGTTCCCAGCCGCGCCGAGTTCAGAGTCTGATGCTTCTTTCCATGACGTCAGCCAGCAGCAGCAGCACAGAGCTGGCATGAGGCTACAGGCCTGGTTCACAGGGGCACACCTCTCACACACACACACACACACACACACACACACACACACACACACACACAGCAGATAGGATACCTTCCACTGAGCTGTGCCAGCCTGCTGCACAATGCAAACAGAATTCCTCAACAGCCGAAACCAGCAAGGTTATTATAGTTAACGAAAACTAACGAAATAACCAAAACTAGAATTGAAAAAACATTTTCGTTAACTGAAATAAAAATAAAAACGAGAGTTTTTAAAAAAAACCATAGATAGATAGATAGATAGATAGATAGATAGATAGATAGATAGATAGATAGATAGATAGATAGATAGATAGATAGATTCGGTTGTCACAGCAGTCCGGTATTCAAGTACAATAAAATACAATAGAATAAAATACTGAGGTAGCATAAATAAAAACAACAATAGAAAAAAAAGCACAGAATAGAACAAGGACACTTAATAAGTTAAAAAAATAAAAAAATAAAAAACTAACTGAAACTGTATTGTGTGGTTACAAAACTAACTAACACTAACTAAAATTATAGTGAAAATGTCCTTAGTTTTCGTTTTTGTCAACTTTTTTCATTCATAATTCAGTGTTTCTATTTGAACATGCAACACATGGTGAATATGTTTACTGAGACTGGGATGTTTACACTAGAACCAAAATACAAAACACCCAGAACTGTAAGAATTAATAACCTTATTGGGGCTGAGATACACTGTAAAAAAATGTCTGTAGGTTTTACGGTGAAAAACTATTAAACTATGACAGTAAAAGACCGTAAAATAATAAATGAGTTAATTCAGTTTCAGTAACAATTAAATACTGTAAATGTATAAATCAGCCAGAACAGTATTTTTACAGGTTTTAAATAAAAAAAAAACATTACTCTATTACTGTAAAATACATTGGCACCGTATTTGTAACAAAAAGCATCACTGTAATTTTTGCATTTATTTTTTGTAAAAATACTTTTTCTCACTGTTAAATGTACTAAACACCATATCTCTAACAGAAATATACTGTAATATTTAATGGTAAAATCTTTAATTTATGCTGCATTTATAAAGTATTTTCTTGTCAATTATATGTCAAATCTTTTGATGGAAAAAGCTTTTATTCATATGGTAAAAAATGGAATAAATGCAATCTTAAACATGAAATCAACAGTGTCAATATCTTTTTACCGTAATATTAGAAAAAAGTTGCACCTTATTTATTACGGTAACGTTCTGGCAACCACAGCTGCCAGTTTTTACCATAAAAACAACGGGGTTTTTTTTACAGTGTAGATAAACCAAAGGAAATAAAGGCAAAATTTATTATGACCTCTTTGAATCAGGCACCAACACATAGCCCATTACAAACTAACACTAAAACTAATAAAAACTAAACTAAAACTAAGCATTTTCAAAAACTGAAAACTAAACTAAAACTAGAAAAACTCACTCTAAAAACTAAGTAAAACTAACTGAATTTGAAAACAAAAATTCACAGCGAAATTAAAACTAAAACTAATGAAAAATCCAAAACTATTATAACCTTGGTAACCAGGACATGTTCTCCTCTCTCTCTCTCTCTCTCACACACACACACACACACACACACAGTAATATCCAACTACCTGAGTGCTTTTCTAAAACACACAGACTGGAATCACCTTGCTATCGACATGTTTTGACACGCCAGTTACAGTAATAATTACAAGGGCGAGAAAGCAAAGTTGACAAAGGAAGACTTTCAGCTGAGCAGACGCCCTGTTTTCTAGCTCTCAAACGAGTGGAAATACTGAGGCATAATGAGCCCTTTTAATAGATTTAGTTTAGTTGGTGAGAGAGCAATAATAAAAAGTACTAGCACTGGAAAATTGGAATGTCCCAAATTAGCTCCAAAGATCAGTATCGGAGCCAATCGAGCGTATTTTATTTGGTTGGTGCTGGTTAGATTAAGGTGGAGCAATTCAGATCATGTTTGTTGTTGCCAGTCAGGTTTCCAGTGTGGTTTTAGTCAACCGGAATAATTACTTTAAGGATTTCTCGATCATCAAAATAGTCTGCAATTCATTTTATTGCAGACTTCTTTGGTAATCGAGAAAGACTTAAAGTAATTATTCAGGCAAAAATGGAAGGAAAAAATTCAGTTTTTCTCTGTTTATATCATATTAAAAAGAATATATTTACTTTTAAACTGACAACACAAGACATTTAAAGACATCACCTTGGTTTTTCAGAATAAGATGGACACTTTTCACTATTTCACATACTGACATTCTATCCACTGAACAATTAAAGGAGAAAATAATGAGCCAATCGATGAATGATAGACAACATACATAAGTTAAAGCCTTAAAGTCAACACTGGAAGCTATAGCAGGTCTGCTTAACTGTTTGTTTGTTTTATTTATGGCTGCTTTGCATGCAATCGTGTGACATTTCTTATGTGTACTATAGTACGCCTCTGTAGTGCTGCTGTTGGTTAAACAACTGCAGTATTTTGTTTTAGAGGGGCGGAAAATCCAAACTATCTCTACTGTATCTGACTTAAATGGAGTTTTAGTTGCAAAAAAGAGGGAAAAATAGTATTATTACATTAGTTATATTCAGACGGCATGACTTTCTGGTTCCACGGACTACACTCACTGGCCACTTTATTAGGTACACCTGTTCAAATGCTCATTAATGCAAATATTGGCGGGGAATCACATGGCAGCAACTCATGTGATTGCACTTAGGCACGTAGACAAGGTGAAGTTCAAACCGAGCATTACCAACTGCTGATCTCACAACCATCTCTAGGGTTTACAGAGAATGATCGGAAAAAGAGAAAATATCCAGAGAGCCTTGATGCTTGTTGATGCCAGAGGTCAGAGGTCAGAGGTCAGAAGAGAATGGCCAGACTGGTTCAACAGTAGCTCAAGGTTATAACCAAGTTATGTAGAGCAGCTATTCTCAACCTTGGGGTCGGGACCCCAATTGGGGTCGCAAGATGATTTCTGGGGGTCGCCAAATCATTTTGGAAGTCAGCTCTGTCTGTTAAAGTGTTCATGTGTTAATGTGTTTTAGTCTTTTTGGTAATTTCATGTGTTTTTTTTGGTCATTTTGTGTGTGTTTTTTTGTCATTTTGTGTCTTTTTTTGATCATTTTGTGGTCAATTTGTGTCTTTTTTGGTCATTTTGTTTCCTTTTTTGGTCATTTTGTGTCTTTTTTTTGTAATTTTGTGTCTTTTTTTTGTAATTTTGTGTCTTTTTTGGTGATTTAGTGTCCTTTTTTGTGATTTTGTGTCTTTTTTGTGATTTTGTGTCTTTTTCTGGTCATTTTGTGTCTTTTTTGGTCATTCTGTGTCTTTTTTGATCATTTTGTGGTCAATTTGTGTCTTTTTTGGGAAATCTGAACTGTGCGTGATTCTGTTCATTTCAAGCATTTACAAGCACTTTATCCAAAAATCCAAGCACTTTTTAAACCTTGAAAATACAACATTTAAATTCAAGCATTTTCAAGCATTTCAAGCACCCGTACGGACCCTGATTATAGTTATTATTATCATTGTCGTTCTTGGACGGATGGCCCTTTAACGCTAACGAGCTAGGCTAACACTCTTGCATTTTCTGATGGAAGCCAGTTAGCTTATTCTCCTATTCTGCTAGCTTTCATTTTCCAGTCGAAACGCAAACAGACATCGCTCGCGGTTGTTAACAAACTCTATGTTAAATCAATATTTGTCGTCTACACACAGTTTTGACGTTGCCTAGTCAGTCGCATTACACTGAAGTTGACAGTGACTCTTCTTCACCGGCCCTCAGATGTAGGCCACCGCTTCCTCACATATGTCCATATAGCCTAGATGGATTTCAGAAAAAAGGCCTTCTATAAGGAGTGAGGAGCATTTATGGGTACAAGTCAGGAACCGGCCTACTTTACTTATTTCAAGGGTGCTGAGTCCAAAAAAAATGGTTCCCAAGCGAAATTTTGAGTTTTTGACCTTCTCATTTGTATCAAATGGCCACCAAATTGCCCATCTTGCACTGATATTGGACCATTTCCCCTTAGTTTTTTTGTAAGTAGGCAATCAAGATGAGGAAATTAAGTTTCTGGATCTATAGTCTAGGGTCAGAGCAAGAATATAGTGGAGGCTCAGTGGCTTTTTATGTATATATATATGCAAAATACCAACTGGAACATTTAAAAGTGATATTGATTGAATATTTATGTCGGCCTTAAAAAAATGACTTATATTCAAATGTATATATCAAATGTATTGTATATATACAAATAATGCTTAATTTCAACTTAAAAGTTGGTATTTTGCATTTATATATATATATATATATATATATATATATATATATATATATACATACATATACATAAAAAAGACACTGAGCCTCCACTATATCCTTGCTTTGACCCTAGACTATAGATCCAGAAACTTAATTTCCTCATCTTTGATTGCACACTTTCAAAAAAACTTGGGGAAAATGGTCCAACGACCAATGGCCGCCATTTTGATATGCAAATGAGAAGGTCAAAAACTCAGAATTTTGCTTGGGAACCATTTTTTTTGGATTCAGCCCCCTTGAAATAAGTAAAGTAGGCCGGTTCCTGACTTGTACCCATAAAAGCTCCTCACTTTCACTTTTTGGACAATTCCGTCTAGACTAATAAGGGGTTTTATTTCCTAAAAAATGGAAAGTTATACAGAATGGCTGTGGTATGATCGCTACAAATAAAGAAAATAATTAAAATGTTCTTCTTTAGGCATGACTGGGAGCACGACTGTGTGAGTGGAAGTCCTGCTGTATGGAAACTATCAGCCAAATTGAATTTAAGTCAATTCAAAACAAAAAGAAGTCGTGATGCAAACCACAATATGTTTCTGCTCTTATTAGTGTAACTGCTGTTGATATGAGCTGACATAAAGAGGACTTAATGGAACTTATTTGTCGAGCAATTACCAGGAAACCATATCATGCATTCAGTATCGACTTCTTAGTCATTAGCCCTACATCACATTCAATCAGTATGATGTGTATTCAGATTATAGGAGAAAATCCATGGCTCCCACATGAAACTATTCATTATAGATGGAGCATTTGAGTGCAGATGCACTGCAGAAAAAAACACAGATCTCACATTACAGGCTTGTTCTAAGGCAGGGGTCTCAAACTCAAATTACCTGGGGGCCGCTGGAGGCAGTATCAAAATGACCAAAAAAGACACAATATTACTGAAAAAATGACACAAAATGACAGAAAAAAAACTAAATCACTTAAAAAAGAGACAAAATGACCAAAAAAGACACAAAATTACTAAAAAATGACACAAAATGACCAAAAAAAGACACAAAATTACTAAAAAAGACACAAAATTACAAAAAAGACACAAAATTACTTAAAAAATGACACAAAATTACCAAAAAAAGACACAAAATTACCAAAAAAAGACGTATAATTACCAAAAAAGAGACAAAATGATTTAAAAAAAAGACACAAAATGACCCAAAAAATACACAAAATTACTAAAAAAGACACAAAATTACAAAAAAAGACACAAAATTACAAAAAAATGACACAAAATGACCAAAAAAGACACAAAATTACCAAAAAAGACATATAATTACCAAAAAAGAGACAAAATGATTTTAAAAAAGACACAAAATGACCCAAAAAATACACAAAATTACTAAAAAAGACACAAAATTACAAAAAAAAGACACAAAATTACTAAAAAATGACACAAAATGACCAAAAAAAGACACAAAATTACCAAAAAAAAGACGTATAATTACCAAAAAAGAGACAAAATGATTTTAAAAAAGACACAAAATGACCCAAAAAATACACAAAATTACTAAAAAAAGACAAATAATTACCAGAAAAGACACAAAATTATTTTTAAAAAAGGCACAAAATAATTTTAAAAAGACATAAAATAATTTTTTTAATGACACAAAATTTCCAATAAAAGTAATTAAAGGGACCTTCCACACACAACACGGTAAAGTGTCATTCATATAAAATTCACATTAAACTTTCAATCAAGGTGAGGGCCACAAAATATCATCAGGAGGGCCACAATTGGCCCGCGGGCCACGAGTTTGAGACCCCTGTTCTAAGGTCTTTTGCTGTATTGCTGCAAATTGCAAAAAAGCATTGATATTCTGCATGCTATCACTTTCGGCTGGAAGCATAAATCATTCTTGCAGTTCTCCCGACAATATTTGAATATGTGACAAAGTATTCTTGTATACGCTGGAGGCTAAACAGAATGACAACAGCCAGGCTGTGTGTGTGTGTGTGTGTGTGTGTGTGTGTGTGTTTTCAGGGAGAGTCTGTCATATTTTCTGTCACAACCAATGGACCGGTGCTCCTGGGAATAGTAAATAAGATTGTGTGTTTTTCCGACAGTGTTTTGGCTGTTGTTTACTTAGTTTACATACTGCTCTGAGCTAACCACAATTCCCAGTAAATGCCAAAGTGCTGTCACTATTATGCGTTTGTCTAAACTGGGTATTTTGAATTGTACGTATTTTTTTCTTTTTATATTTATATTTCTAGAGACTCTTAAATGTTGCACTTACTGGAGAGCACTTTGAATTTCGTTGTACATGTGACAATGACAAATAAAGACCTATTCTATTCTATTCTATTCTACTCTGTCCACACAGCCACGGTGAAAAAATTGCGTCCCTTGAAAAAAAGAAGTGAAAAATATATATTTTTTTTATGCAGAATATGTGCACAAATGCAGACACTAAGAACCAATAGAAACACAAAAAAATCTTGCACAAGCAGCTACTGAATACTACCTGAGGAAGAGTACTTATTTTGCCTGCATTTGTACAAGGGATGTTCTCACGACTAATTTCCCTAATATTTAAATTTAAGTTTCACCTTTAACTAGTATAACAGTGAGATATATAGACCTATAGTCTAGACGGAATTGTACAAAAAGTGAAAGTGAGCAGCATTTATGGGTACAAGTCAGGAACCGGCCTACTTTACTTATTTCAAGGGTGCTGACTCCAAAAAAAAAATGGTTCCCAAGCAAAATTTTGAGTTTTTGACCTTCTCATTTGCATATCAAAATGGCCGCCAAATTGCCCATCTTGCTCAGTTGCCTACTTACAAGTTTTTTTGTAAGTAGGCAATCAAAGATGAGGAAATTAAGTTTCTAGATCTATATTCTAGGGTCAGAGCAAGGATATAGGCTCAGTGTCTTTTTTATGTATATATATATCAAAATATCAACTTTTAAGGTGAAATTAAGCATTATTTGTGTCATTTTTTAAGGCCGACATAAATATTAAATCAATATCACTTTTAAATGTTCCAGTTGGTATTTTGCATATATATATATATATATGCATAAAAAGACACTGAGCCTCCACTATATCCTTGCTCTGACTCTAGACTATAGATCTAGAAACTTAATTTCCTCATCTTGATTGCCTAATTACAAAAAAACTAAGGGGAAAATGGTCCAATGACTGTGCAAGATGGGCAATTTGGCCGCCATTTGATACAAATGAGAAGGTCAAAAACTCAAAATTTCATTTGGGAACCATTTTTTTTGGACTCAGCACCCTTGAAATATGTAAAGTAGGCCGGTTCCTGACTTGTACCCATAAATGCTCCTCACTTCTTATAGAAGGCCTTTATTCTGAAATCCGTCTAGATTACTATAAAAACCATCAAACTTGTGCAGAATTTAATCTATGAGGTGAAATTTTGTCTGAAAACATATTATAGGAGCCATCAGAAGTTGTTATTGGGTTGAGGAGGTAAAAATATGGCATATGTTTGCCGCCAAAAATATGAGAAACCTCGTCTTTTTGCAGGTTAAGTTCCACATACATGGTGCTGAATGTGGTTAGGCATTGCTCTGGTTGACTGATAATATGTCATTTCATTCTGACACGCAGCCTATATTCCATTTTCTCACTAATTGAAAATACTGCCAACCCACACTGGTTTTATCAGATGTTATCGTTGTCCCACTTTCAACTTTACTAGGTGAGACAAACAGGCCAACGTGGGTTTTTGTTTATTCTATTTATTCTGACGTTGTTCACACGAGCAGCTGACGGATGCTGGTTTTTCAAAAACCAATATTTGACTAGGAAAATGTAGCACTTCAGTGCAAATTAGGTCAATATGTAATTTAATGTGTTCATGAAATACATTCATTCATTGGTTGCAGCCGCTTATCCTGACTAGGGTTGTAGGCTGACATTGGACAAGAGGCCGGGTAAGGAAAGACACGATGTGAATTAAAGATGGCTCGATATTTTGCCTCCGATTTATTTCCGTTCTAAGGGGCAAATTAAACATTTGTTTCCATTGGCAAAGCATATTTTCATCTTTGCATGGCATCAAGTTCAACTTTCCCTGTGTGTGTCATACCCTGCACTGCCCATTGTGGAAAAATAATATTAGATCCTTGATATTTAAACAATAAACATTTCCACAACATTTCCACAACATTTAATTAAATCATGTCTCATAGACAAATGGGCAGACAGGCCAACTGCAGGGGATTAACATGTGTATTGCATGGCAATTAACTGAACTGGTTCCCAATCTACGTTTCTATTGTTTCTTTGAAGTTCATGTGTCTCACTACTTTGCAATGTCTGGTTCCTGTATGTTAATCTTATTAAGACGCTACTTCACCTGTAACTTCCTCCTCTCTTTGATCATGTAAGGCTGAAATGTTGTAATAAGGAAGAAAGTTTACTTTGTCGAGAGAGATTGCTGAGGACTCTCTCCGTGTACACGTAACTAAAAGCTCTGATTGATCACACCGGCTCATTCCATTAAACTATTTACACACACACCTGGCACAGTTGGTAGAGTGGTCGCCCAGTGATCGGAAGGTTGGTGGTTCGATCCCCGACCATGGCAGCCTGCATGTTGAAGTATCCTTGTGCAAGATACTGAACCCCAAATTGCTCCCAATGCTGCGTCTAGCAGTGTGTGAATGAATTCCCAATGGTGGCACCAGTGTGGCCCAGTAGCCTCTGCCACCAGTATGAATGTGTGTGTGAATGTGAATGAGCGTAGTGTGTAGTGTGTATAAGTGCACTCCATTTACCATTTACACCTATCGTCACCAATCCACCTAAACTTCGGTGTAAAATGTTCAAACCAGTTTGATTATAAGCGAAACACAAGACCAGACCAGTACCAGATTTTACCACTAGGTGTCTCAGTAGCAGCAATGGACCTCCAACACAGAGTCCAGAAGATATACATCCATGCAGTTCTTTACCTCTTAACCTGGTTTACCAACCGACAATAAACAGAAGAACGGGGAAAAAAAGGCTCATTTTGTCCCAAAAAGTTTCCATATTGGTGCAGTTTTAGTTTTCTTTGAGTCTAAGTCTGGCGTGTATCCTCATGAACTTTCTAAGGAACACAACTTTCTCCTTTTGATGACTTATATTCCTCATGTTGCCAGCTTGGGCTCTGCAGTAATGCTAAATAGTGCAGAGTCTATCTGACACTAATGGCTCCGACAGTCTGTTTATATCAAACATTACATTGTGTTAATCACATTGTCATAGCGTGTCCTTGTCCTCTAACATTACCTTACTAACAGAGAATGTCTCTCCCTCTGTGTGTTGACCACAGAGCTTGTGTAACAGAGCGAGGGGAGATAATCAATCACAGATAGAGTCGATCCCCGGACAGAGAAATAACAACAAAAGAAACTGTGGAAAACACTAAGACAAGTTGGATTTAGCGCCATGACACTGTCGGCACAGGTTGCTGGTGTAGGATGCTTTTTAATTTGCCAGAATGCATCAAAATGCAAATGCTGGCAAAAAATAGAACCAGTTTAAGCAAATACATTGGACAGCACTGGCACAACTGGAAATCAACCCAACTCTAGTGTTACTGGTGTTTCTTGTGGCCACTAATGGGGCTATTAAGGTTTAACTGACTAGTTTACACACAATCACAGTTTGAACACACATTAACCCTTTGATGCACAACATGGGTAAAAAAGGACCCGCATTTATTTCCCCTGTTATTTAATGCTTGCTGTGTGTTTCTGTTTTGATATCAACTTATTTTATGATTGAATATTCTAAGTATGTTTAAATATCTTGTTTTTGATAAAAACAGATCATTATTTTCATTTTGCTTCTAATAATTTATGAAGAAAAAAAGTTTTTGTATTATTACATAGCTAACTACTTGGCTAAGTAGCTTGCTAAGCTAACTACTTAGCCAAGAAGTTAGCTAAGTAGTTAGCTTAGCAAGCTACTTAGCTAAATACTTAGCCAAGAAGTTAGCTAAGAAGTTATCACATTTTATGTTGGACTAAAGGACTAAAAAAGACACAAAATGACAAAAAAATGACACAAAATGATTTTTAAAAAAAGACACAAAATGATTAAAAAATATACAAAATGACAAAAAGACACAAAATGACCAAATAAAAAACACCAAAAGACACAAAATGACTAAAAAAAGGACAAAATTACCAAAAAAAAAGACACAAAATGACTAAAAGAAGACATAAAATGACAAAAAAAAGACACAAAAAGACAAAAAAAAAGCCAAAAAAAGACACAAAATGACCTACAAAGACACAGGCAGGATGAAAAGGATTCACAAATGGACAAATAGCCCCAGACTCCATAGAGTTATGCTTCACTGCTCTTAAGTTTTTGGAATGAAACATAAAAAAAGCAGAACTTTGCCGCGCTATTTCGACAACTTTCCGAAACACGACCATGGTGCCTATAGATTCCTTAGATCTTTTAGTTTCATATGATACCAGTATCTCCAGTATATTCGCTGGAAAACTAAATATCGATACTTGGCGGCCATGAATCGATATAATATCGCCTTGCAAAATATCGATTTTTCCCCCACCTTAACACTAAGCATACTAAAAAACAGAAAATGTTTACAGCAGAATTATTATTTGGAACACTTAGCAACAAAGTGCATGCTTGACTTCTGCCCACAGAAACACATTTCCTCAAGAAAACAAATACATAATGAATGAAAGTGTCGAGAAACACGATAATGCAGCTTCCTAGAATAGAATCACTTAGTGTCAAAGTGAAGCTTCTTCCTGAATCCAAGCTTTCTAAATACTTTATAAACATACAGACTATCATACACTGGAAAAAAAGAGATTTTTTGGCCCTGTAATTATTATTTCAATCATCTAAATAAATTCTACAACAAAATCGAATTCAGTGCTTTTAATTTAAAATAGCAGTTCTTCCAGGTAGTTCATTACTTAGTGATTGTTTGTTATTATGTTTCCTCAGTTTTATATTTAAATTGAATCATTCGTTCCAAGTAATATTCACTAAACCAGTTAATTGGCTTAATTAGTTGATTTTTCCAAGTAAAATGTAATTGAGGGACATCAGTGAATCTGTAATTTACTTGTGTATTTTCATTAAAAAAGAAGTGGTTCTATTAAATAAATATTACTTAGAAACAGCCTGAGTAAAGATTACAAACACTTTCTGTGTGGAAAAACTTGCCTAGCTTTTTTTTTTTTTAAAGTTTTTGGTAATTTAATGTCTTTTTTGGGGGGTTATTTTGTGTGTTTTTTTGTCATTTTGTGTGTTTTTTTGTCATTTTGTGTCTTTTTTTGATCATTTTGTGGTCAATTTGGAAGTTTTTTGGTAATTTTGTTTCTTTTTTGGTCATTTTGTGTCTTTTTTAGTCATTTTGTGTCTTTTTTGGTAATGTTGTGTCTTTTTTTAGTCAATTTGTGACTTTTTTGGTAATTTTGTTTCTTTTTTGGTCAAATTGTGACTTTTTTGGTCATTTTGTGTCTTTTTTAGTCAACTTGTGTCTTTTGTGTTCAGTGAGCGGGGGTCACGGACAACATGCATGTTAAATTGGGGGTCGCGACTCAAAAAGATGGGGAATATAATAATATAATCTACTTATTTTGATCACATTAAATATAATCTTTATATGTATGTAATTCTAAATCAAGAGAATTTTGAATCCAACACAATAGAATTAGTCTGTTTTTAATTGACAGGCACTTCCTGTTAAGTTGTTATTAACTCAACTTGTAACGTAGTTAGATTTAATTAATAATATTGCATGCAATCTGTTGCCTCAATTTTATTGAGTAGCTATGTATATGTATATGAGAAACTGGCCCTGAGGATCCAATCCAATCCAATCCCCTTTCTTTATATAGCACAATTTTAGCAAACACAAGGTTTCCAAAGTGCTGCACAAACAATAAATACATAACACAATACAAAGAGATGTAGTAAACAATAGATCAGTAAGATGCAATAAGATAAAATAAATTAAAAATGGGATAAAAATAAATAAAATAAAATGTAAAATGTACTGCCCGCACAAAATAAAATATGCATGAATACAATAAAAACAAAAAAGTCATAAAATCAACATAAAATCAACATAAAATCAACACTCTACGTGGTGTTAAAAGCCAACGAAAAGAGGTGGGTTTTAAGAAGAGATTTAAAATGAGACAGTGAGGAGGATGTCTGATGTGCAGCGGCAATTTATTCCACAGTTTTGGAGCTGCAATGGCAAAAGCTCATTCCCCTCTGAGGATGAGGTGTCTTGTTTTCGAGCCTCCTTAACCTTCACACCGAGTGACACACTTTCTCTCACGGTGGTTTTGTATCTAGGTGAAGTGTACCAGGTAGGATCCCCATCCTGTTTGGCCTGTCTTCTTGCTGTATCACTGAGAATCGGTGCTACATCATGAGGCTACAGACATTCAGGGCTGTAATGCCCCTCGGTTGGCACTGGCACACCACTATCACTGACACACAAATCGGTCGGGACCCCAATTGGGGTCGCGAGATGATTTCTGGGGGTCGCCAAATCCTTTTGGAAGTCAGCTCTGTCTCCACTGTGTTAAAGTGTTCATGTGTTATAGTCTTTTTGGTCACTTAATGTCTTTTTTGGGGTTATTTTGTGTGTTTTTTTGATCATTTTGTGGTCAATTTGTGTGTTTTTTGGTCATTTTGTGTCTTTTTTTGATCATTTTGTGGTCAATTTGTGACTTTTTTGGTAATTTTGTTTCTTTTTTGGTCAATTTGTTTCTTTTTTTAGTAATTTTGTGTCTTTTTTGGTAATTTTGTGTCTTTTTTTGGTAATTTTGTGTCTTTTTTTTATCATTTTGTGTCTTTTTTTGGTCAATTTGTGTCTTTTTTGGTAATTTTGTTTCTTTTTTTAGGTCATTTTCAAAATGAGAAGGTCAAAAACTCAAAATTTTGCTTGGGAACCATTTTTTTGGGGATTCAGCACCCTTGAAATAAGTAAAGTAGGCCGGTTCCTGACTTGTACCCATAAATGGTCCTCACTTTCACTTTTTGGACAATTCCGTTTAGACTATGACACACTTTCTCTCACGGTGGTTTTGTATCTAGGTGAAGTGTCCCAGGTAGGATCCCCATCCTGTTTGGCCTGTCTTCTTGCTGTATCTCTGAGAACTGGTGCTACATCATGAGCTACAGACATTCAGGGCTGTAATGCCCCTCGGTTGGCACTGGCACACCACTATCACTGACACACAAATCAATACTGGGCTATTTATCCTGACAGCAGCGTTGAGTAACGCTGGAACAATTGCTCAATTCCAGCCGTCCTCGCTGATGAATCTGAAGATACGGCTAATTTCATTCCGTTTCTTCTTTTCTTTTCAACATCTCAGTGTTTCTCCTTGGGCGTCTTTCATTATCCATCTTCTTTTTGTTCTGAGTTTCTATCTGACTTTCCTTTTGTGTCACTGTGTCCGATCATTTGTCTGTTCGTTTATAAGTGATGCCGCATTTGACTTTGGCTGCTGAGGTGACATTGGTGGACTGCACTTTTTATTCTTCTCACTTTCTGTTTAAGGAAACATTGATGCGGCTGCTTTAATGCAGATTTATTTGATTTTCAAAAGAGGATAAATGTGCACAAATGATAGATATAAGGTGGGCATTTCCCATAGCAGCAGGTCACTGACATTTGGAGGCCAGCATTGTTGACACTCAATTTTGGAAATGCACTACAGGTTAGAGCAGTCGTTCTCAACCTTGGGGTCGGGACCCCAATTGGGGTCGCGAGATGATTTCTGGGGGTCGCCAAATCATTTTGGAAGTCAGCTCTGTCTCCACTGTGTTAAAGTGTTCATGTGTTTTAGTCTTTTTGGTCACTTAATGTCTTTTTGGGGTTATTTTGTGTGTTTTTTTGGTCATTTTGTGTGTTTTTAGGTCATTTAGTGTCTTTTTTTGATCATTTTGTGGTCAATCTGTGTGTTTTTTGGTCATTTTGTGTATTTTTTTGATCATTTTGTGGTCAATTTGTGACTTTTTTGGTAATTTTGTTTCTTTTTTGGTCATTTTGTGTCTTTTTTTAGTCATTTAGTGTGTTTTTTTGATCATTTTGTGGTAATTTGTGTGTTTTTTGGTCATTTTGTGTCTTTTTTTGATCATTTTGTGGTAAATTTGTGACTTTTTTGGTAATTTTGTTTCTTTTTTTGGTCATTTTGTTTCTTTTTTTTAGTCATTTTGTGTCTTTTTTGGTAATTTTGTGTCTTTTTTATCATTTTGTGGTCAATTTGTGCCTTTTTTTGTAATTTTGTGTCTTTTCTTAGTCATTTTGTGTCTTTTTTTGGTCATTTTGTGTCTTTTTTATCATTTTGTGGTCAATTTGTGCCTTTTTTTGTCATTTTGTGTCTTTTTTTTGTCATTTTGTGTCTTTTTTGGATCATTTTGTTTCTTTTTTGGATCATTTTGTTCCCTTTTTTTGGCCATTTTGTTTCTTTTTTGGGTGATCTGAACTGTGAGTGTGAGATTGTGTTCAGTGAGCGGGGGTCACCGACAACATGCATGTTAAATTGGGGGTCGTGACTCAAAAAGGTTTTACTACTGCCTTAGATCTTCTAGTTTCATATGATACCAGTATCTCTCTATTTTTTCAGTTTCTGTGGTGCACCAGCTGAAACAGTTCCAATGTACTCCTATGGAGTAAAATAGTCCATAAACTACTAACTGACATGGTGCATTGTGTTGGGATAACTTGCAGCAGTGTTAATCAAACCGCCTGTTTGCATCAGCAACACTCGTAGATTAAAACCGTTGGAGTTTTATGACTCTGATTTGTACTTGTGCTTTCATTTTTCACGAGTGCAGTAATATAGAAGATTACAGAGCTGCTGGCAGCAGACATGCAAGTAAATTAGAAGTCTGTAAACATGTGAAATAAAATGAATAAATCAAGTACCTGTGCAAGTTGGCAAGAAAATGCATTGAACTAAATAGATTTCTAATTAACTGTTGATTTAGTTTGCCGGTGTACATGTACATTAATCTATTTCATTGGCCCAATAATAAGGTAATGTTATATAAACCTTCATTGTAGTTGACAATTTCACCAGCAAATGTCACTGTTATTATTTTTGCACTAGCTGCTGATTAGGGTTGTATTTATCACCTAATTATAATACTTTTTTGTTGTTGTTTAGCAATTAATACCAGTTGTTTTTAGCCGTTAGCCTCCTAATATTGTGTAGTGCTTTTCACTGATTGGTCACAAGAAGTGGAAACATCTTTTTTTTTTGCAACAATATTACACCAGAGGACCTAAGATGAACCTTATGATGCAACCAAACATTGACACAGCTTTAGTACAAAACTTTTTCATAAGTTTAAATCTAATTTGGACATTAGCCTTGTGTCTTTTTTGGTCATTTTGTGTCTTTTTTGGTCATTTTGTGTCTTTTTTTTGGTTGCAACTTGCATATACATTAGCTGGTGCTACTAGCTGCTGTAGCTTAAAAACTCATTTACATTTATATTAAACTTGGAAAGTGAAAGCTAGCAAACTCAGTTAGGCTAACTAACTTCCATTTGTGTCTTTTTTTTTATCATTTTGTGGTCAATATGTGTCTTTTTTGGTAATTTTGTTTACTTATTTGGTAATTTTGTGTCTTTTTTTGGTAATTTTGTGTCTTTTTTTGGTCATTTTGTGTCTTTTTTGGGTAATTTTGTGTCTTTTTTGGTCATTTTGTTTCCTTTTTTTGGTCAATTTGTGTCTTTTTTGGTCATTTTGTATCTTTTTTTGTCATTTTGTGTCTTTTTTTTGGTTGCAACTTGCATATAAATTAGCTGGTGCTACTAGCTGCTGTAGCTTAAAAACTCTCCAACAAGTTAGTAATATAAGTTAACTTACATTTATATTAAACTTGGAAAGTGAAAGCTAGCAAACTCAGTTAGGCTAACTGACTTCCATTTGTGTCTTTTTTTTTTTTTATCATTTTGTGGTCAATATGTGTCTTTTTTGGTAATTTTGTTTACTTATTTGGTAATTTTGTGTCTTTTTTTGTAAATTTTGTGTCTTTTTTGGGTAATTTTGTGTCTTTTTTGGTCATTTTGTTTCCTTTTTTTGGTCAATTTGTGTCCTTTTTGGTCATTTTGTGTCTTTTTTGGTCATTTTGTGTCTTGTTTTTAGTTGCAACTTGCATATACATTAGCTGGTGCTACTAGCTGCTGTAGCTTAAAAACTCTCCAGCAAGTTATTAATATAAGTTACGTTACATTTATATTAAACTTGGAAAGTGGAAGCTAGCAAACTCAGTTAGGCTAACTAACTTCCATTTGAAACTATATAGCTTAGCATGCTAATGTTAGCATTGATTCTCAATAGATAGTGTTCATGTTAGTTCAATACGGCTGAGTCATTGTCGGCTATTTATAAAAATAAAGATTATATGCCCTCAATGTTGTGTCATTTTTTCCCTGCAGTATCAAAAATGTTATGCAAAACCTATTTTTTTCAAGGTAGTGTACCAAATAAGTACACAAGTCAAAACAAACAGGATAATATAAATGTAGATTTTAAACTTTAACTGCTCTAATCTTTCTGTATCTGTCACTTAAATACTGAAATGCTGTATCTTATTGTATCCTATTTATATTTCTACTTCTATTTCCCTGTTTTAACTGACTGTTTTTACTGTTTTCAATTGTGTCTTGCTGTTTTTAATGTTTATGTAAAGCACTTTGAATTACCTTGTGTTGAATTGTGCTATACAAATAAACTTGCCTTGCCTTGAAATGTGTACTTCTTTGCTGAAATTACATTTTGTGCACAGTTGTGTAGAAAAATGTAGGCTATCACAGCAAAACTATCTGTTTCACTTGCTTTCTTGTCTCTGTGTCTGTCACTTTCAGACAGCAGTTGAGAGTTCTAGCTGCCTCACTTCCCTTACCCCAGTGGAAAGAGTTGTGGTTAGTCAGGGGTTCCGATCTAGATGAAAAGGTAAGATATGAAACATGACTGAGCTCAAGCGTTTGCTTCTTGAAAAAAACAAAAACACACAATGCATTTAGAGGGGTGAGAACGAGGTGAATAAGATCCCAGCGGCTTAACCCGTCACTCATCTGATGATTATTTTAACCTCCTGAGACAATAAACTAAGCATTATTAAAAACAAAGCATTATTATAAACCAAGTATTATTAAAAACTAAGCGCTATTTTACTGTAGAACACAATTAATTCACCAGTGTGTAAATCTGTTTATTTCCATACATTTACAGCCTCACTGTAAAAAAAGCCAACTTGTATTTTTTGGCCTAAAACAGGGATTTAAGTTGGTAAAACTTGGAAATATAAATTATTGACATTTAGGGCAATAATGTAAGTTAGCACAACAAAGGAAGCCAGTTGTCTGCTCAAAAACAAGTTGGTGAGTTGTTGTTACTTATATCTTTAAGTTGGGGTTCACAACAAGGGACAATAGTTCTGATAACTCTTATTTCTTTGTTGTGAAATTCTGTCATTAGCGAAAGCTAGCGGCTAACTGATGCTAGCGGCTAACTGATGCTAGCGGCACTGCTTGTTACAGCTACAAGAGTAGCCATTAGCGTATCAATGCTAACTCAAAATTGTGGTCGCAACATTAGCTGACATTTCATAGCGGCGTTACAATCGTGCCAGAGAAATTCAGAGTTGAGCAAACTCAAAAACAAAACTTAAAATATCTAGTTTAATTGTTCAACTTAAAATTTTATCGAAGTTTGTTGCCTTGAAATTTTGAGTTCACCCAACTTTTCTTTTTTTTGCAGTGCTCTCTTTGAAAGAACGATAGCAAAATCTATTCGTTGTCAAATTAGTACTTCCTGATTAGCAGTCGTAGCTTGTTGCTATTGCTAAAAATCTAATTTGTACAGAATCTCACACTACAAACATTATTAAGCACAAATAAACAAGTTTTAACCATAAAATCTGATCAGGTTTTGTACCTGGTCCACTTCTTTCTGGGGATAAGCTGTTGATTGACTTTACCAAGATGCTGCCATCTGATTTTTACACTCCTTGCTGTATTTTCTAGAGTGTGTACTACTGAGGACAACATGTTATAGTTAAGCAGAATGAACCATAAAGGTCCAGAAAACCTAAAATGTAATGTCCACATATGAGGACGCAGGTTCTCAGGAGGTTAAAGCGTTCATTGAAGCTTTTGATCAAAAAGCATCAGAGCAAAAATGTGTTATATTATTATTATATTACATTTTTATTCCTAGGCTTTTTAACACTGTGTGAGTTTTGTGGTCCTCTGTGTCTTTTATTTCTTTTATTTATTTTACTACTTTTAACTACGTCTTTTATTTTATTTTACTATGTTTATCTGTTTGATTGTATTGTTTTATTTATGGCATCATTTTAGATTGATACACTTTTTATTTATTGCTGATTGGTGTATGGAATTGTTTGTTTTATTGTTGATTTTATGTACAGCACTTCGGAGACATTTGTGTTGTTTAAATGTGCTATACAAATAAAGGGGGACTTGATTGGATTGGATTATATGCAACAACAACAAAAGACAGATATATGAAGCACATGCCTTCACTTCACCTAATCTACAGAGCTGCAGCTGAAAAAGAAAAAGAAAAGCACGTGGACTATAGCCTCAAGGTCTGAAGACTCGTCCCATGACAACACTTATAGAAGCTATAGAAGCTCAGGCCAATAGGACAGCCACTGTGCTACTAATGCAGCAAATGAGGAAAGGATGGTGTGAAAGGGTCACAGCTCTGCTAACATGCATTACACTGGTAAAAAGATCTAATGTAATATAGATAGATAGATAGATAGATAGATAGATAGATAGATAGATAGATAGATAGATAGATAGATAGATATACTTTATTTATCCCAAGCTGGGAAATTACAGTGTAACAGCAGCATTACACACAGAGACAATAACAACACAATTAAATAAAAAGAACAACCTAGGCATACTTCAAGCAATAAAATATAAAAATACAATAAAAATACAATAAAATATAAAGTGTCTAAAGAAGGAGTATGTATTAAGGAGAAGAAGAGAATTCCAGTGCAGAATAAATATGAATATACAGTATAAAAATGTTGGTGCTACGAAACAAATAAGGTGCAATGAACAGTGTGCATAAAGAACACAAAGTGCATAGACAGTATGTAATGAACCAGACTATTATTTGTTATTGTACAGTGTGATATATATAGCACATAATGCACTAAATCTAAGCACGACACTTTGTTATGTTATTAATATTATTACTATTATTATTATTATATATACTGTTGCTGCCATTACTATTATTACTATATACTGTAATATACTATATAGAAATGTAAATGATGAGTTTAACCCAGCACGTTATGTAGCATGTGGAGTATCATGAGATAAGAAGAGATGTCAGTGAATCAGCCGAAAGAAACTGTAATATATTACTTTATGGATTGAAATCATTATATATTTGAGGCTGAGTCTGTCTCACTTACCTGGTAAAACTCCCTCAGCCATGTTTTCTGTAGATTGTCCGGCTGGAAAGAAAGGAAAGACGAGACGTTAGTGACATCATTAAGAGGATTTTCCGGTAACATCATCAGAACTTTTTCCAAACGCCAGATGGCTCGCACTGCATCACGTCATTTACCAATCAGGACAAACCAAATAAAAAAACCACACCGACATCTGGAGGCAGCCTTGTTCCACCTAACTGATGATCCAAACCAGCTATTCTCAACCTTGGGGTCGGGACCCCTATTAGGGTCGCGAGATGATTTCTGGGGGTCGCCAAATCATCTGAAGTCATCTCTGTCTCCATTGTGTTAAAGTGTTCATGTGTTTCAGTCTTTTTGGTCATTTAATGTATTTTTTTAGTCATTTTGTGTCTTTTTTGGTCATTTTGTGTCATTTTTTGGTTATTTTGTGTCTTTTTTTTGTCATTTTGTGTCTTTTTTTGATCATTTTGTGGTCAAATTGTGTCTTTTTTGGTCATTTTGTTTACTTATTTGGTCATTTTGTGTCTTTTTTTGGTCAATTTGTGTCTTTTTTGGTAATTTTGTGTCTTATTTGGTAATTTTGTTTACTTATTTGGTAATTTTGTGTCTTTTTTTGGTAATTTTGTGCCTTTTTTGGTCATTTTGTGTCTTTTTTTTGGGTCATTTTGTGTCTTTTTTTGGTCATTTTGTGTCTTTTTTGGTCATTTTGTTTCCTTTTTTTTATCATTTTGTGGTCCATTTGTGTCTTTTTTAGTCATTTTGTGTCTCTTTTTGGTCATTCATTTTTTTCTTTTTTGGGTGATCTGAACTGTGAGATTCTGTTCAGTGACAACATGCATATTAAATTGGGGGTCGCGTCTCAAAAAGGGTTACAACTACTGATCTAAACTGACATGTTTTAAGGTTTCTCTTGGTCAACAAACACATTGTGTTGTCTGTGCGTCCGCCGACAGGAAGTGGCCTTCCTCCAATTAGAGTCTCTTTCTCTCTGGGTCACCAATCGTGTTCTCCGGGGCTTCGACATTTTTTTCTCTCACCTTCATTTGCTCGGCCTGCATCTGTCATTCCTCTCCCTCTCTCCCTCTCTCTTTCTCTTTCTGTCCTCCACTTTAAAAGGCTATTCCCAGACCTGGACTCCATTTGGTTTGTGCAGTGGAAACAGAGACAGGGCCCTGGGCAGTCTACCATTTAAGGAGAGATCTCCCTATGTCGATAACTAGCTCTGATGAACCGCTCTGCGTCTGTCTGTGTGTGTGTGTGTGTGTGTGTGTGTGTGTGTGTGTGTGTGTGTGTGTGTGTTTGAGACTTTGTCCTAACAAAACTAGTCTATAATAAGAATACACATGGGATCTGCAGGCTCTGTGGCTATCTTTAACAAAGCCCCTAATATATTACAGAAGTAGGTGCAATACCCTTGGAAGGCATCAGGGCACAAAGCAAACCAAATATCTAGTCAGTTTAACACCAAATAACTAATAAGTAATGACAAATATGCTTGAGTATGAGTGTTTAGGATAACAATCACCTCTTCAGCTAAGAAAGTTCAAGTCAGTGAACATTTGATCTGATTAATTGATGCGAGACGTCATCACCTAAAAAAGATCGGTGTGTTCTCATCTAAAGCTTATTGGGACAAATCTGATGGACTAGTACACTTAATATTGTTTCCATGAACTTGCCCTGATAATAGTGTATAGAGTATAAGTCTTACGAGAAGTAAAAAAGATTTGAATCTTTGGTCAGGAAGAACTAGAGTTCTAGCGGTTATGAAAACCAACTGTTGTGTACCAAAGCAAGCACAAACTGGAAGCTTGCACTATTTATTTGCAGTGCAATTTGTGCTGAAAAGGCCAAAAAAAAGGGAAAAAAGGACCTATCTCCTGACCAATGGGCAATCCTGATCTTAACCACTCAACGTCAATGCCTGAAGAAGCCAATCAAAAGTCAATCCTCATTGACTCCCATATTTAAATGTCTAATTTTAGAGTAGAAATAGGTTTATATCCTGGTACAACAACAACAAAAAGTGTTTGGTCTGCTAATTTCCCATTCATGACAACTATGAGGGGGTGAATTACACTGCAAAAAAAAGAAAAGTTGGGTGAACTCAAAATTTCAAGGCAACAAACTTCGATAGAATTTTAAGTTGGACAATTAAACTAAATATTTTAAGTTTTGTTTTTGAGTTTGCTCAACTCTGAATTTCTCTGGCACGATTGTAACGCCGCTATGAAATGTCAGCTAATGTTGCGACCACAATTTTGAGTTAGCATTGATACGCTAATGGCTACTCTTGTAGCTGTAACAAGCAGCGCCGCTAGCATCAGTTAGCCGCTAGCATCAGTTAGCCGCTAGCTTTCGCTAATGACCGAATATCGAAAGAGTTATCAGAACTATTGTCCCTTGTTGTGAACCTCAACTTAAAGATATAAGTAACAACAACTCACCAACTTGTTTTTGAGCAGACAACTGGCTTCCTTTGTTGTGCTAACTTACATTATTGCCCTAAATGTCAATAATTTATATTTCCAAGTTTTACCAAATTAAATCACTGTTTTAGGCCAAAAAATACAAGTTAAGTTTAATTTTCATTTCAGCTGTTTGGAATCACAAAAACTAAATACATACATACAGTCAGTGATGTTGCCAAGAAAAGCCGTGGGATTCATAATCGGGCATCCCTTGAGCGTCACAATAAACATTTTTATTCTTTATGTTATGAGAATGACGACAGATTTAAGATTAGATCCTATCATATCACTCACTGTATGGTTTTATCTGCCAACACCAACTGACCCAGACTGGGACAGACCAGATCCAACTTGGTCCGATCAGTCGTCACACCCAAATCAAATCCATAATTGTTCTCAACGGTCTTAATGTGAACCCTAAATGAACTTTTCCTCTGTTGTTAAGGCAGGAAAAATGGCAAATGGTTCCTGTTATATCGTATTATATAGGAGTTACAATAGACCATCTTTATCTGCACAGATATGCTACAGATTAATGAATGCGCTTATTGCCTGCCTGATATACATTGACATTTCCATGGGTACCTAAATGTCTCAAGACATACCAAGTGTGTGTGTGTGTGTGTGTGTGTGTGTGTGTGTGTGTGTGTGTGTGTGTGTCGGCCCAGCCTCAGCCAGATCAGACAGAGCATAGGTCTATATAAGGACATAAGCACTGGACCTTGTCATTAGTCACATGGATGGAGGAAGAGAAAAAGAGAGCGAGACGGAGTCAGGCAGACAGAGGAACAGAAAGGTTCAAACCAGAGTTGCCACCTGACCATCCTGGTACTATTAGAAAGGGTCATACAGTCATTCTGGAAGTCAGTAGTTCTCAAACTTTTTGAGTCGCGACCCCCAATTTAATATACATGTTGTTCGCGACCCCCGCTCACTGAACAGAATCTCACACGCACAGTTCAGATCACCCAAAAAAGAAACAAAATGACCAAAAAAGACACAAAATGACTAAAAAAAGACACAAAATGACTAAAAAAAGACACAAAATGACAAAAAAAGACACAAAATGACCAAAAAACACACAAAATGACCAAAAAAGACACAAAATGGCTGAAAAAAGACACAAAATGACCAAAAAAAGACACAAAATGACCAAAAAAAGACACAAAAGGACAAAAAAAGACACAAAATTACCAAAAAAGGAAACAAAATTACAAAAAAAGGAAACAAAATGACCAAAAAAGACACAAAATGATCAAAAAAAGACACAAAATGACCAAAAAAAGACACAAAAAGACTAAAACACATTAACACATGAACACTTTAACACAGTGGAGACAGAGCTGACTTCCAAAATGATTTGGCGACCCCCAGAAACCATCTCGCGACCCCAATTGGGGTCGGGACCCCAAGGTTGAGAATAGCTGCTGTAAGTTACAGTGACAGGGCGGGTTGAAAGGTGCCAGTCGCTGCTGTTTTACTGTTTGGGGTGTTTGTCTTTTTGGAGTCAGGCACTGCATTTGAGTTGGCGGCTTATTGGCAAAATTGTGCTTCAAAACCAAATTGAAAGAGTTTTGTGTGTGTGTCTGAAGTTAAGATCCTTATCTGAAGTGTGGGATCTCAGCGATAGTACTATCCAGTGAAATGATAGCCCTTGGCGAATCATGCAGATATTTTTAGCTCTTTCCATTGGTTGTTTCTCCCAGGGTTTCTATTAGCTCTGCTCTCAATTTCAAAGGTTTCCTGTGTATCACACTCACATCACACAGACACTCACAGGGTGCTGAACATTTTTTTTTCCCTCCAAGTGTAATGCAAGTGGACTTTGCATGAAACAGCAGCAGCAGACACTAACTTGACGGAGGGGTGACCAGATCACCCTAAAAACAAACAAAATGAAAAAAAAAACACACAAAATGACCCAAAAAAGAAAAAAAATGACCCAAAAAACACACAAATGACAAAAAAACACACAAAATGACCCAAAAAAGAAAAAAAATGACAAAAAAAACACACAAATGACCACAAAAGACACAAAGTGACCAAAAAAGACATAACATGACCAAAAAAAGATACAAAATGACCAAAAAAAAGCTACAAAATGACTAAAAAAGACACAAATTGACCACAAAATGATAAAAAAATACGCAAAATGACCAAAAAGACACAAAACGACCAAACAAAAAGACACAAAATGACCAAATACAGACACATATGACCAGAAAAGAAACAAAATGACCAAAAAAAGATACAAAATTACCCAAAAAAAGCTACAAAATGACCAAAAAAGACACAAAATGACCAAATACAGACACAAAATGACCAAAAAAGACACAACATGACCAAAAAAAGCTACAAAATGACCAAAAAAAAGCTACAAAATGACCAAAAAAGACACAAATTGACCACAAAATGATCAAAAAATACGCAAAATGACCAAAAAGACACAAAACGACCAAACAAAAAGAAACAAAATGACCAAAACAAGACAAAATGAATAAAAAAAGACACAAATTGACCAGAAAAAGACACAAAATGACCACTCAGATCACACAGACACTCACAGGGTGCTGAACATTTTTTTTACCCTCCAAGTGTGCAAGTGGACTTTGCATGAAACAGCAGCAGCAGACACTAACTTAACACTAACGGAGGGCTGACCATGGAGCTGAGGCCATAAAACCATACGGCTGACAGTCTTACAAACAAGTCTCTCATCTGGGGAATATGTGTCCTAGATCAACTCCACGTGGAGCGGAAAATGGAAAAGAGAACAGCGACAGCAGCTTGCTCACATAGAAACCCATCCAGAGCTTAATCAGGAGTGCTCAGATATAGACTGGCCCTTCTCTGATGTGATGGGCTACAGATGTTGGGGGGCTCCGAGGAGGACCGGCGGGCCCTCAGAGGCCGGGGCCCCGGAGAGAAGGTCTAATAGCAGAAGGGAAGGGAGGGCAAACCAAGTCTATATCTGTAACTGCAGTACTTTGCCACCCACCCTCAGCTATCAGAAGTTAATTTGCAGTTAATTAGAAAGTGGGGCTTTACTGTCAGAAAAAAAAACACACAAAATGACCAAAAAACACTAGCCTGGGTATACCCAGACTGCCTTGCGCGCTCAAATTTAATTTCGAACCTCCATCCAGTCTGGAAACCAGGAAGGATTCTTAGCCCTGTTTTAGGGATCCAATCACAGAGCGGGGAGGGACGGCAAGACGATGACGCGTACTACTCGGCAGACGAAAGCTTGTAGTTTTCTTACGGATCCAACATGGCTGCTGCAGACGCGAAACTCTCTTTAGCTGTAGATGGTGTTTTAAATAGTTTAGAGCGAAAGTTGAAAGGCGAAAGGTCTCTCGGCGGCTCCGCTGAGATCACCGGCGTTATGGTAGCGGGGCTATTAGCGCCGCTAGCGGCTAATAGCTAATAGCTAATAGCCGCTAACGGCTAATAGCCCCGCTACCGCGGACAGCGGAGCCCCCAGAGGCCCGCAGCAGCTTGATTATTGCCCATAAAATCAGTGGATGTGTGGCTGAATGACATGAGGGGGAATAAAGCGTGAAAATAAATAATCTTGCAGAAAGCGAGAACTGAAGGAGCAAAGCAGCAAACAACACTCTCTCACAGACACACACACAACAAACATCCATTTCTGTTGCTCTACTACGTCATCTGGTATAACTGATCTGATTGGCTAAGAGCTACCTACAGACGCTTTGATAGACATTCTAAGCGCCCAATAAACGGCTCCGGAGGATCGTAAACCACACCTCCTCTACGGAGAAATACATTGCTAGTTGCCAGACTAGCCCTCATTTGAGAATAGTCTGGTGTTAGCCAGGCTAAAAAAACACACAAAATGACCAAAAATACACACAAAATGACCAAAAAAACACACAAAATGACCAAAAAAACACACAAAATGACCAAAGAAAGAAACAAAATGACCAAAAAAAGACACAAAATGACCAAAAAAGACACAAAATGACCAAAAAAGGAAACAAAATGATCAAAAAAAGGAAACAAAATGACCAAAAAAGACACAAAATTATCAAAAAAAATACACAAAATGACCAAAAAAACACACAAAATGACCAAAAAAAGACACAAAATGACCAAAAAGACACAAAATGACCAAAAAAAGGAAACAAAATGACCAAAAAAAAGACACAAAATGACCAAAAAAAGACACAAAAGACACACCCTGCCAGGGTGGCCCTCAGAGGCCGGGGCCCCGGAGAGAAGGTCTATTAGCAGAAGGGAAGGGAGGGCAAACCAAGTCTATATCTGTAGCTGCGGTACTTTACCACCCACCCTCAGCTATCAGAAGTTAATTTGCAGTTAATTAGAAAGTGGGGCTTTACTGTCAGAAAGGTAAAAATAAACCCAAACCCTCCCCAGCCACTCCTCCTCTTCCTCCGCTGGCACTTTCACTCGCTTAGTTCTCTCCACCTCCTCTCTCTTCTTTGCCCATAACTCTGTTTTTTCAGTTGATGGCCTACTTTTGAGACAGCGTGGAGAACTAAAGAGACTTTGCTTGGGTTTTTTAGTGGAAATCTATTTAAAGTACCAGCCCTTAAAAAGGTAGACCTGGAGTGTCCTTGCTCCCTTGATGAGCATATCCAGAAAGCATCAATTATGGACAAAATAGATGGATAATGAAGACTGCCAACTGTCTATTAGGTCAGTAGTTCTCAACCTTTTTGAGTCGCGACCCCTAATTTAACATGCATTTTGTCCGTGATCCCCGCTCACTGAACACAATCTCACACGCACAGTTCAGATCACCCAAAAAAGAAACAAAATGACTAAAAAAAGACAGAAAATGATCAAAAAGGACACAAAATTACCAAAAAAGACACAAAATGACCAAAAAAGACACAAAATGACCAAAAAAAGATACAAAATGACTAAAAAAAGACATAAAATGACATTAAAAAAAGGAAACAAAATGACCAAAAAAGACACAAATTGACCAAAAAATGATCAAAAAATACACAAAACGACCAAAAAAAGACAAATTGACAAAAAAAGACACAAAATGACCAAAAAAAGACACAAAATGACCAAATACAGACACAAATGACCAGAAAAGAAACAAAATGACAAAAAAAAGACAAAATGAATAAAAAAAAGACACAAAATGACCAAAAAAAGATACAAATTGACCAAAAAAGACACAAAATGACCAAAAAAAGACACAAATTGACCAAAAAAAGGAAACAAAATGACCAAAAAAGACACAAAATAACCAATAAAAAGACATTAAATGACCAAAAAGACTAAAACACATTAACACATGAACACTTTAACACAGTGGAGACAGAGCTGACTTGCAAAATGATTTGGCGACCCCCAGAAATCATCTCGCGACCCCAATTGGGGTCAGGACCCCAAGGTTGAGAATAGCTGCATTAGGTTATGTCCACTCCTATAAAATATAGGTCAGTGTTTATAAACCATGACATAAGCATCAAATCATTTATTTGAACACAAACACACTTAGACCGTGCTTTCTTCTTCTTCTTTTTTTCTTTTTTTACATTTTTATCACTGTTTTTTGATTTGCAATCTTCACAATAAAAGAGTTCTTCTTTTAACTAGGACAACATCACAACACGGAGGACTGATGATGTTGTCTTGTGACATATTTGCAAATGCCTGATCTTTGAATTAAACAAATACAATGCAAAGCACTGTAGCTTGGAATGAACAACAACAACATGTGGTGGCACACTAAGGAGAAGTAAAATTCTACAATGTAAATGACCTTGGGCATCTTGTTATTTCCAAATAATTCAAAGCATTACTTGCTACACCTTGGAGTATATACGCCTACATGTCTTCTGGGTTTGTTTACTCAATACAAATACAAATAAACTTTTTATCTTGCTCACGCCTACTAGTGTGCTGAGGTTATGTGATATCAACATATGCCAATAAAATCGAGGTTACAGTCATATGCAAATAGAAACAAACCTTTAACAAACACACATGAACTATTCGTTTTTCCAAAGAAATTCATTACCTTGTCAATAGGGCTGCTATTTTTGCGATTGTTCTTCACGATATTACAAAATACTTAAAAAGATATAGAAAATATGTTTTTTTTAAGTCTGTATAAATAAATAAATATCTAAAATGTAGTGTGAAGTGCAAATCTCAACAGTTGCCAAATACAAAAACGTTTACTCTTGACTCTTGAGTATGAGCAAATAATAAAAAAATAACCATTTAGGGGGTTTCGGGGGCATATTTTAATGACATTTTGTAAAGGAGAATAAAGGTTCTTGTATGTTTTATTTAAGGCATCTTATTTTGACAGTCTTCTTGTAAGTTCTGTGGTGGATTCTGTTAACACACGTGCTCTTATTTTGAAAGCTGTGAGATGTGTTTAGCGACAGAGAGTAAGTAGCTTTTTGTGATTAAAACAACTTTAATTGTTAGCCTTACGCCACTACATCAAGAAGTGGGAATGTTGCCAATATCGTGATATGCATTTTTTTTAACCATAAAAAAAAATACCGATATTATCGTAAACGATACGATATGGCACACCCCTACTTGTCAATTACATACAGTGAAATGTGCCATGTGGTAATTTAGCTAGCTAGCAAGCTAACTAATAAGGAAAGTTTCTTTAAAAAATTTGAGCCGACAATGTGGGCTGTGTGCCAACTTAGCATTTTAAGTCAACAATTAATATATCAAAGACGTGTTTTACAATACAAAATGAATGGAAACAGATTAAATGCTCAACCTGGCTACATCCCGCCTAGTAACAGCTGTGTTTTCATGGATCCCACTGCCCAATCAGCTTTAGAGACGAAAAATTGGTTGTTGTTCCAGGCTGTAATGTTTATTTCTGGTATTTAAGTATGGATGTCTATGAGGATTGACTCGCTTTTGGAGCCAGCCTCTAGTGGCCAGTTGAGGAACTGTAGTTTTTGGCCATTCCACATTGGCGTCACTTTTCAGCAACCCAAATAATAACCAGTAGCATAAGTTTTACATGCAAGAAAATAGCAAAAGTATCTGTTTGACGGAACTCCAGTAACATATATACACTACCGGTCAAAAGTTTTAGAACACCCCAATTTTTCAGTTTTTTTATTGAAATTCAAGCAGTTCAAGTCAAATGAACAGCTTGAAAGGGTCCAAAGGTAAGTGGTGAACTGCCAGAGGTAAATAAAAAAAGGTAAGCTTAACCAAAACTGAAAAATAATGTACATTTCAGAATTATACAAGTAGGCCTTTTTCAGGGAACAAGAAATGGGTTAACAACTTAACTCTATGGAGTCTTGGGCTATTTTGTCCATTTTTGAATTCTTTTCATGTCTTTTTTTGTCATTTTGTTTCTTTTTTTAGTCATTTTGTGTCTTTTGGTGTCTTTTTTTGTCATTTTGTGTCTTTTTTTGGGTCAATTTGTGTCTTTTTTTAGTCCTTTAGTTCAACATAAAATATGATTTTGAATCTTTTTTTTTGCTTTCAAAACACTATCATGCTCAATAAAGAATTTTAAATGTTGCAAATGTGCATTAATTTCAGAGTACACTGAGACATTAAACTGCATAATTTTCAATTAAATTCTGGAAAAGTTGGTGTGTTCTAAAACTTTTTTGTGTGTGGGGGGTTTTTGTACGTTATTTGAGTTAACTGACTCAAACCACAATTAGGCTACAGCAGAAAACATGCTATATTATTTAATTAGGACACTAAATGACCCCTATCTGCTAAATTAAATTCCGGTGTAAGGTGTGGTGGCCTCTTTGTCATCAGGAAGTAATGAGTAAAAACTTGCATGCAAATGTTACGAGAAGTTAACTCTGACTAAATAATTCTCACAAGCATCAGTATACACTAGTGGCGGTTCTAGACCAATTTTACTGTGGGGGCCAAGGAGGGGCCAGTGTTTAATCAAAGGGGCACATTAGCACATGAAAAATGGCAAAGATGATATTTAAGCATTCAAAATCTGTCCACAGAAGACATAAAAAAGACAAAAAAAGACACAAAATGACCAAAAAAGACACAAAATAACTAAAACAGACATAAAAAAGACACATCAATGATACCAATGACAAAAAAGACACAAAATGACAAAAAAAAGGCACAAAATAACTAAGAAAGACACAACAACAGACACAAAATGACCAAAAAAAGACACAAAAAGACACAAATGACCAAAAAAGACACAAAATGAGAAGACAGAATAACAAAAAGAAACCCACAGAAGACATAAAAATGACCAAAAAAGACACAAAATGACCAAAAAAGACACAAAATAGCTAAAAAGACACAACAACAGACACAAAATTACCAAAAAAAGACACAAATTACCAAAAAATGACTTACAAAGACACGTAAAGACATGAAAAGGATTCAAAAATGGAAAAAATAGCCCTATAAGACTCCATAGAGTTAAACTATTATACAATGTACACATTCTGGGTTCCTTTTGTGTCCAATGAGATATTGTTTGAACAATTTGACACAGGGGCCACAGCAGGGGCCAAAGGCTTCTTCACAGGGCCAGTGGCCCCTGTAGGCCCCTGTGTAGAACCACCACTGAGTATACAATAGTGGGAATGCTAGCATGCAATCTGAATCATGCAAAATGTACAGTATTGACCAATCCCTTTCCTTAAATTTGCCATAATAGTGTATGTGACTAAACCAGTGATGAGTTGAGCAGAAGTCAAAGCCTTCAGGTTGCCATAGAGCAGGGGTCTCAAACTCAAATTACCTGGGGGCCGCTGGAGGCAGTATCAAAATGACCAAAAAAAGACACAAAATGACAGAAAAAAAACAAAATTACTTAAAAAAGACACAAAATGACCAAAAAAAGACACTAAATTACTAAGAAAAAGACACAAAATGACAGAAAAAAATAAATTACTTAAAAAATACATACAATGACCAAAAAAAGACACAAAATTACTAACAAAATGACCAAAAAAGACACAAAATGACCCCAAAATACACAAAATTACTTAAAAAGACAGAAAATTACTAGAAAAAGACAGAAAATTACCGAAAAAGACACAAAATTACTAACAAAATGACCAAAAAAGACACAAAATGACCCCAAAATACACAAAATTACTTAAAAAGACAGAAAGTTACTAGAAAAAGACAGAAAATTACCGAAAAAGACAGAAAATTACCAAAAAGACAGAAAATTACCAAAAAAAAAAAACCTTTCTTTTTGTTAACGCCGTCCTAGAAACAAATGAAACAAAGCTCCAGCTTGCACAATAAAGTGACCTTCCACACACAACCCGGTAAAGTGCCATTTAAATAAAACTCACATTAAACTTTCATATCAAGGTGAGGGCCACAAAATATCGCCTCGAGGGCCCCAATTGGCCCGCGGGCCGCGAGTTTGAGACCCATGCCATAGAGCCTCAGAGGTCGTGACCCTAAGTCTACACTCTCTTCTTCCTCTTTTGGGTCTTCAGTGAAGCATTCTTTGGCTAATAGCGTAGCAGCATTCCTTCTCCCATCTTGGTATTACAGCAGGTCGTTTAAACCGAGGCTGGTAGGGAAATTACGTCAAGGCCAATCCCGTTAAAGCCCCCTGTGGCGATCTGCTGGGAACACATGGCCAGCACATGGGTTTCCTCCTTCTCCATCTACTTCTTCAAATAATCCTCACGCTGTTTCCTCTTGGCCTCAATTTTCAACTACAATATTTTCATTAGGGTGGTGCTGATCTCAAGGTCCATCCATCCATCCACTGGCTGTTATTTTGTGCTATTCTCTAGTTCCCAGCATGCAATAACCAGCTCTCATGGCGGCATGGGGTAAAAGAAACACGGTGTGAAAAATAAACGGTAACAGCGGTTCCCAAACTTTTTTAGCCGTGCACCCCCTTCTATGTCCCAACTGGGTTGACGCACCCCCAATCCCCCACACCTTCAAAAAAAACAAAATGCAATAAGATTTTTTATAGCCATATTAAAGGTGGAGGATGATGACAGGCTCAGGATAAGAGGCAGAAAGCAGATCAGTTGGGACAAATGCTATAATATTTTGAGTTGAACAAAAATTGCAGCAAATTTAAATGAGTGTGGAGTGAACACAACCCCGTCATCATAACACAGGTTGGAAAAATGATACAAGAACAAGAAGATAACTTCTTCTACGCTTCATTATGAGATCAAAAACAAGCAAAAATAGATGCAAAAATGACCAAAGATGACACAAAATTATCAAAATAGACACAAATTGACCAAAAATACATGTAAAAATTACCAAACAACCAAAAAATAGATGCAAAAATCACCAAAATAGATGCAAAAATGAAGAAAAAATGACACAAAATTGAATAGCCTGTATTTATTAATTAATTAATAAAACGTCTTTATTGTGTGGGGGGAAAAAAATGTAATTGTGTCATTATCAGACCGCCATTACATTTTTCATCTCGCACACCCCCAGGGGTCCACGCACCACACTTTGGGAATCCCTGCTTTACAATAACCATCATTTATAGATGGTAAATAGACCATTTATAAATGGTAAACAGATAGTTTATTAATGTTTAATCATCATTTATAAACCGTATATAGGCCATTTAGAATGGTAAATAAAAAATGTATTAAATTTGAACTATAATTTATAAATGCCAAATAGATGGTATGTTAATGTAAGTTGATAGTTACTTTACCATAAACAAACAATTACATTATAATTATTAGTTTATTAATAGTTTTGCACTCATAACATTTTTAACACCATATTAAGTATATAAATGATTTATATTTATATAAATGATTATTCTTATAGCTTTAAGAAATTGTTTGAAAACATTTAAAGATTAAATATGTATAGAATGTTGTAAATGGTTAATAATTGGTTTATAAACCATCTATAAACATCACTTAGATGGTTGTTGTAAAGTGTTACCAAATAAACTTCAAGTCTAAATGACCAAAAAAAACACACAAAATGACCCAAAAAAGAAACAAATTGACCAAAAAAACACACAAATGACCAAAAAAAGACACAGAATGACCACAAAAGGCACAAAATGACCAAAAAAAGACACAAAATTACCAAAAAGACACAAAATGACCCAAAAAAGACACAAAATGACCAAAAAAAGATACAAAATGACCAAAAAAAGAAACAAAATGACCAAAAAAACACACAAAATGACCCAAAAAAGAAACAAAATGACCAAAAAAACACACAAATGACCAAAAAAAGACACAAAATGACCAAAAAGACACAAAATGACCCAAAAAAGACACAAAATGACCAAAAAAATATACAAAATGACCAAAAAAAAGATATAAAATGACAAAAAAAGACATAAAATAACCACAAAATTATAAAAAAAATACGCAAAATGACCAAAAAGACACAAAACGACCAAACAAAAAGACACAAAATGACCAGATACAGACACAAATGACCAGAAAAGAAAAAATAAAAAAATAAAAAATTGTTTGAAAACATTTAAAGATTAAATATGTATAGAATGTTGTAAATGGTTAATAATAATTGGTTTATAAACCATCTATAAACATCACTTAGATGGTTGTTGTAAAGTGTTACCAAATAAACTTTGCTTTGCAGCATGTAGCCTCCATAATTGAAAAGAGAAAGAGAGAGTGGAGATGAGGAGTCTTAAAAAAGCAACGGTTGCTTGGTTACACCTGGCGCTAATACCAGACACACACACAGGTCTACCAAAGAAAAAAAGCCGCATTTGAGGTAAGAACTTATAAACCAAGGTAGAATACAGTACGCCTCTAATGTGGTCGTCTATTTCCATCTGAGCCTCTAACATACAAACAGGTGGACCTAGATCTGAAGAGAATCAGACACATGGCTGAAAATAGAGCAACCTTCTGCTCACGTGTTTTTTTTAAACATGTACAGTCCGTGAATGGTGAGAGATGGATGCTTTTAAGTGGAGAGCATGACACACGGGACTGAATGATGTGGGCTGATGAAGAGTATTTCTGAATGGGAGCTTCTGAAGGCTGAAACTCTGTGCCAATGTTCAATACTACACAAAACACAGCAATGAGGAGGAAAACATTCCAACATGGGTTGTTTACAATCTAATTAAAATTGCATTTCTACTTATTCATGTTGTGAAATGTTGTGGGAGGATAACGTTGTTATTCTAGCAAGGGAAAAAACTTTCATTGCAATATTCAAAGGCCTCTCTTGACCTCTGACCTCAAGATATCTGAATGAAAATGGGTTCTATAGGGTTGTATTTATGCTAATCCCATGCCCAAGCCGTGCAGTTTTGCTTATTCAATAAAACGTGTCATTTTCAGCTATTGGTATTTGAACATTTCTGCATATTTGAGTCCCTAAACCAGACCTGGGCATTGGGCGGCCCGCGGGCCACACCGCAGTGCTTTTATTTTGAAAAAAATAGCAAACATTAGCATTAGCACTAGAGCTAACAAGCACTTTTACTATATTTAAGACAACAAATATAGCCACTAATATATATGACAGAAGAAAATAAACTTTAACAAACCTTGTTCCTGTCAGCCACTATAGAAGCCTTTTGATACTTTATATCAACTTTATATGAATTACGACGCACTCATTATTTACAGTTCGTTTTTTCATTTAACCGTTCTACCGGTTATTTCCTGTCACTACCTTTCAAAATTAAAGCACCCGTTTTACACTGGACGACACCTTTTCAAAATAAAAGCATCACAACATTGTAAAACACCTTGAAAATGTACAAACATGAAAAACAAGCTATATAATACAAAAACATAAATATGAACCTTGCTAAAGGTCATTTACAGTTGTGTTTAAAAGAAATGGAAAAGTGATATAGTGATTGGAGTATTTACTACTTTTTACTGCTATATTTGATTTACTCCACATTAACAGTCTCATCATAACATGTGTTCCTATCAGTAGCAGCTCAAAACCAGATAATTTACTATATTTTATAAAGTGATTACATTAATATTGAGCAGAATTTAGTTCCGAGTTTTGGTCCAGCCCCTGCAACCTCCGTGGTGTTGGTCATGTGGCCCCTTGGGGAAATTAATTGCCCACCCCTGCCCTAAACAGTCTTGGAATTGCGTAAATTGCTGTGTTGCAGTGCTGAATGTGCATCTCAAAGTTAGTCTTCAGATGATTAATGCCACTTCTATGCAGCATCAACTGTTGACTTGCAAAGCTTAAATGGGTTAAACAAAAGGGGCCTTTTTTTTCCATTTATAAAAACTGATTATGGAAACCTAAAAGTCTTGGTATGAGTGACTCAGCAGTAACCAAAACCCACATTGGCAGCGCCCAAACAGATTAGTCTCCTTGTTTGCTTTGAAGCAATCCGTCTCACCTCTTATTTTCAAATTATCTCAAAAACCTTGTGACTTTGTCAGAATGGCTTTCCTCAGAAATAGAAAAACACTTTCATGCAAAAATTAATGCACAAGTGATGTCCAATTGGTGTAGTTTAAGGCCTGGTAAGAAGAAATGGACCCTTCTTCCAAATAATAACCACCTCATTTGCCATGCAAAATGAGAGAATGAATCAGACATGGCTTTTGTTCATAGAGTGCTAGGAATGCTTCTCCAAACAACCACAGCTCACAAAAACATATTTTTCAAAGAGAATCCCTTGACTGCTTTGATATCGCTCCAAGCTAAATGAATACAGTCATAATAACAGAATTGTATTCCCTCGCATCCGACACAAACAACCTAATCAACAACAAGTTGCTCGCTCTGAGGTAAAACTAGACAAAGAAGCAGTGGGCATGCAGCAGAGACTTTCACGTCAAATTCTGGAGTAATTCAAAAAATATATGTCAAATGACATACAATTATATTCCCTTATATGTGAATAATTCAAAACTGAATGTGTCCATTTCTAATTCTTCATATATTTAGAATATTATTCACTTTTTGGTGTGGTAGTCCTAAAATGTGTCCACCGGTGCAACAAAATAAAGAATGTCATTATTAAATTCAGAGAATGTTGGACAGATAAGATAGATAAGCCCAAGGCATATTAGTTATGAATATTTTTTATCAATTTACATTATTTTCAATGATCAATCAATGTAAATTGATAAAAATATTCAGATCAATACTTAAACTGCGTTGTACCAAAGGACTACCTTAAGACGACCAGTTCCAACACTGCACGGAAATAGTAATATTATGAAAATATTTGAGACAGAAGTGATCTGTCTTTTTTTGGTCATTTTGTTTCCTTTTTTTTTTGTCAATTTGTGTCTTTTTTTTAATCATTTTGTGGTCAATTTGTGTCTTTTTTTGTTATTTTGTGTCTTTTTTTGGTAATTTTGTGTCTTTTTTTATCATTTTGTGCCTTTTTTGGTCATTTTGTGTCTTTTTTTTAGTCATTTTGTGTCTTTTTGTGTCATTTTTTTTGGTCATTTTGTGCCTTTTTTAAATCATTTTGTGGTCAATTTGTGCCTTTTTTGTAATTTTTTGGTTAATTTTGTGTCTTTTTTGTCATTTTGTGTCTTTCTTTGGTCATTTTGTGTGCAGTCCACCTGCTCCAGAGATGTCTTCTGTCCTTCCTGGTTCTGGAAGGACCCCTCTCAGTAATGGGCTGGTCACATTAATGCCTGTTTTATATCGACATAATGGCGTTTTGCTCCAGAAGGACACCAGTTTTGCGGACAAAATGTAATGTGTCATATTAACTCTACATAGGGACCTTAACACTTATATCCTCTAGATTCATTAAGTAAACACTCCTATGACATGCATTCAAGTATTTTAATGTATTTAGATTAATTTTTCATTAAATTACAGTTGTTTTAAGATAAGTAATGCTACCTAGGACAGTTGCACCGGTGGACAAATGTCATGTTGAAAACAGAATATTTGCATAGTTGAAGAACGATACTCATTGTTTGCAGATGGATTACATGTAGAAGAATGAACTGCATATTAAAACATTAATTTTAATGAAATATTATCAAATTTTAGTAATATTTGTCACTGGGAACACAAAAATTGAGCGTCACGTCAGCCACCCATTTTGTGACCCTGGTGGCAAAGCTTCTCCACAGACTATCAGAAAGGAGGTTATTGGCTTTCAGGGGAATGGGCAGCTGACTAAAAATACCTTGAAAGATGGAGGCCATTGACTGAGGGAGGGGATCTGAGGAAGGAGAGCAGCTGGAGACCCAGCAGGGGGATCGGTCCCTTTCCCTGACAACTGGATGACGCTGAGGTGTTTTATACAACTCCACATCAAAAGGGCCCATTATGGAATTAATTAGAGCAGACCCACTCTGAGAAAACTCTCAATTAGACCTCTTCTGGCTCCTGGGAGATCTTTCTTATGGAGGTATGCAGTGGTGGTTCTACACAGGGGCCTCCAGGGGCCACTGGCCCTGTGAAGAAGCCTTTGGCCCCTGCTGTGGCCCCTGTGTCAAATTGTTCAAACAATATCTCATTGTACACAAAAGGAACCCAGAATGTGTAAATTGTATAATAGTTTAACTCTATGGAGTCTTATTGGGCTATTTTACGTGTCTTTGTACGTCATTTTGTGTCTTTTTTGGTCATTTGTGTCTTTTTGTGTCTTTTTTGTGTCTTTTTTTGGTAATTTTGTGTCTGTTGTTGGGTCTTTTTTAAATTATTTTGTGCCTTTTTTTGTCATTTTGTGTCTTTTTTGTCATTGGTGTCATTGATGTGTCTTTTATGTGTCTTTTTTGTTATTGTCTTCTCATTTTGTGTCTTTTTTTGGTCATTTTGTGTCTTTTTTGGTCATTTTGTGTCTTTTTTTTCCTTTTTATGCCTTCTGTGGGGTTTTTTTGGGTTATTCTGTCTTCTCATTTTGTGTCTTTTTTGGTCATTTTGTGTCTTTTTTGGTCATTTGTGTCTTTTTGTGTCTTTTTTTGGTAATTTTGTGTCTGTTGTTGGGTCTTTTTTTAGTTATTTTGTGCCTTTTTTTGTCATTTTGTGTCTTTTTTGTCATTGGTGTCATTGATGTGTTTTTTTCTGTGTCTGTTTTAGTTATTTTGTGTCTTTTTTGGTCATTTTGTGTCTTTTTTTGTCTTTTTTTTTTTGACATTCAAAGATTTTGAATGCTTGAATAACATCTATGCCATTTTTTCATGTGCTAATGTGCCCCTCTGATTAAACACTGGCCCCTCCTTGGCCTCCACAGTAAAATTGGTCTAGAACCGCCACTGGAGGTATGATAGAGGCTTCTGTATGCTTCAGAATAGGTTCCTGTTGGATTATCTAACCCTCCCCTGGCCCATTTCAATGACTATCTTGTCCCTCTAGCACCAGTCAAACATCAAAAGAAAGAAAACGGCTTGGAAATCACAATAAAAATACAAGATTCAATTTTTCTTTCATGTATTCATTTGAGGACAATTACAGTCTCTTCATCAGCCTACACACTTTCCCCTCCACTGCTACTTAAAGTATTATGAATATTTTTTATACAGCTGACTAATACAAGTCTCTAAAGGAATCCTTGAAAGAGCACTTTTCAGAAGTTACAGTGCTTTTCAGCATTTAGCAAAACATGAAATGTGAGAGTGGCCGTTTTGTTTCATCTCATGATATTTTTATCTCGTATGTAATAGAGCAGCTATTCTCAACCTTGGGGTCCCGACCCCAATTGGGGTCGCGAGATGATTTCTGGGGGTCGCCAAATCATTTTGGAAGTCAGCTCTGTCTCCACTGTGTTAAAGTGTTCATGTGTTAATGTGTTTTTGGTCACTTAATGTCTTTTTTTGGCCATTTTGTGTCTTTTTTTTGGTCATTTTGTGTCTTTTTTGGTCATTTTGTTTCCTTTTTTGGTCATTTTGTTTCCTTTTTTGGTCATTTTCTGTCTTTTCTGGTCATTTTGTGTCTTTTTTGGTCATTTTTGTTTCCTTTTTTTGGTCATTTTGTTTCTTTTTTGGGTTATCCAAACTACGCATGTGAGATTGTGTTCAGTGAGCGGGGGTCGCGGACAACATGCATGTTTAATTGGGGGTCGCGACTCAAAAAGGTTGAGAACTACTGTAATAGAGCACAAATTATTTGTTTGGAAGCCAATTTTATCAGCTGATATTGGCCTTTTTTTAACAATATACAATTCAGAAAAAGATGCTTGGGGAATTTAGAAATGTTCTCATCATATATGTCATCCAGCAGAGCACAATGTGACTTACAATCCAGAGCAACCTCTGGGTCAGAGCAGTGACGCAAACCTGAAAGTAAATCCTACATTCCATCAAAAATTCCAACAGGGGTCACCAGCGAAATACCTCCGGTCCTATCTATCTCAATACAAAATGAGACGACTTCTCACTTGATTTATTACCTCAGGAAAAAAAATTTGTGGCAACATTATGGTCTCAATCGATAGTTTCAAGGCTTCTTCAAGACAATATGATGTTAATTGTGTAAATAATGGTCCCATTTAGAAGAAAATAGATGATAAAGCAGGCTATGATTTGGTGCGTGGTTATCTTTGATTGACAGGTGGCTAACACAGCGAGCGCTTATTAGGACAGAAAGAAAACAATGCATATCCACGGTACTGTGTACATCTGAACAGCTGTGAACTTGTTTGTTTTGTTTATTTATTTGGTACCTGAAGAGGATTAATTTTGGTTGGAAGAAAGAGACTATTTTTGGTGTTTTGGGCTGTGTGAATTATGGGTTGTATTGTTGTTGGGGGCACTGAATTGTATAATACACTGTGTTGAATTGCAAATTCTTGTGTGTGTGTGTTTTGTGTTTAATGGATCGCCATTGGAAAAGGTTGCTTAATTTCTGGTTGTTAGTAGGGTCCATGCATGGGTCCTGTGTAAGGTTGACAAATCAAAAATACAAAAGAAAATTGTCAGATTAGCTCCGACTGGCACTGGAAAACCGCTACAGTGTTTCCGTCTCAGAACTTTGACCCTATCACTGTGTTTTTTCAGTTCATGAAAGTTTATTCAACAGTTTGTTCATTTAAAAATGTCTTGTTCAGCGTTTGGTTGTACTAAAAGACACTCCAAGGAGTTGGCTGTTCTTTTTTTTTACGGTAAGTAATGTTACTTACATTTTGTTTTAGCGTTAAGAGTTCATTTTTAGAAACAGTCTAAATATGGTCTCTCCCGGTTGCAAAAAACAAAGATGGCGGCAGCCGTATCACAGAACTTGATGCTTCAAACGGGCAGACCACAAACCAATGGGTGACATTAAGGCGATTACGTCAATAATATCATTCAGCACATGAGACAGGAGCTAATAGGCACTGAAGCAAAATGCAGCTGGTATCAAGAACACTTTCATCACTGTGTTTTTTCAGTTCATGAAAGTTTATTGAACAGTTCGTTCATTTAAAAATGTCTTGTTCAGCGTCTGGTTGTACTAAAAGACACTCCAAGGAGTTGGCTGTTTTTTTTTTTACAGTAAGTAATGTTACTTACATTTTGTTTTAGCGTTAAGAGTTCATTTTTAGAAACAGTCTAAATATGGTCTCTCCCGGTTGCAAAAAACAAAGATGGCGGCAGCCATATCACAGAACTTGATGCTTCAAACGAGCAGTCCGTAAACCAATGGGTGACATTAAGGTGATTACGTCCATAATACCATTCAACACATGAGACAGGAGATAATAATCACTGAAGCAAAATGCAGCTGGTATCAAGAACATTTGCATTTTAGGATATAAAACAGAGAATTTACAAAAAACTACTTAGCCCAAAAAATCCAGTATCAGCCAGCTTCTAGGGGAGTGTATTGTTAAGATTTTATTTATACAGATATCGATATTAATCCTAAGTATCTACCTTTATTGATACTCCTAAATAAAGACATTCCACAGTTCAAAGTAGCGTGAGCCCACACCCTGAACATGAATGAAATTAATTTAGTACAGTTTCTTGATACTACTCCACACCTTGCAACTGCGATATGGTCTGCAATATTGAACAAAATGATCATTATTCCCTTTGTTTTTGTATTAAAATTATCATGCCATGCTTTTTTTGCAAGCATAAGTACCAAACAAAACATTTTTCCCAAGTCTGTAGCCTATAATTTGCGGTTTCAGGGACATTTCGCGGCAGTACAATTAAAAAAAAAAACAATACAATTGTTCATCTCTGGTGAGTAACCACAACTAAACAAAGTTTTTGTGCCTCAAAGAACATAACTGCATGAAGAGCACTATGAGTTCAGAGTCTAAATTCTGTTTATCACAACAGCCACGGGCATTGTTGTAGGTGAATGTGCAAATAAACTACTAATATATCAATATTTTCATCCATACTAAGAATGTAGGCCAAAGTGATTTGCATGAGCAAGAAAAGAAAGCAGACAAAAAGGGTACATACTCAGCAAAAACAGATGGTAGCTGCAGGGAAAATGCAGTAGTGGAAGAATAAACAAAGGGAAACAGAAAACTCGTACTCATACAACCTCTTATAGTGTGAATCAACACTGCAATCAGCTGGGATTTGTGTAGATTAAGTGTCATCAGAAAACAGGAAATTACAGCACTCAGAGCAACCACAGCCTTTTCCTCGCTGCATGAGACTGCAGCACACACTTACAGTACAACACCATTCACACCTGCAAGGCAGAATCTGTGCAGGGCGGCTGTAGAGTAAAGGTAACACTGCAGTGCATCAGCAGTGCAGCACACGTTAAAATCAAGCTGTCTGAAAAATCTTCAGATAAATTTACCCCTCATCATTCACAGTTTGCAAGACTGCCATAAGACTGTACACTGCAAAAAAGCCAACTTGTATTTTTTGGCCTAAAACAGTGATTTAAGTTGGTAAAACTTGGAAATATAAATTATTGACATTTAGGGCAATAATGTAAGTTAGCACAACAAAGGAAGCCAGTTGTCTGCTCAAAAACAAGTTGGTGAGTTGTTGTTACTTATATCTTTAAGTTGGGGTTCACAACAAGGGACAATAGTTCTGATAACTCTTATTTCTTTGTTGGGAAATGCCGGAAAGCGGTGAAATTCGGTCATTAGCGAAAGCTGGCGGCTAACTGATGCTAGCGGCTAACGGATACTAGCGGCTAACGGATACTAGCGGCTAACTGATGCTAGCGGCTAACTGATGCTAGTAGCGCTGCTTGTTACAGCTACAAGAGTAGCCATTAGCGTATCAATGCTAACTCTAAATTGTGTTCTCAACATTAGCTGACATTTCATAGCGGCGTTACAATCGTGCCAGAGAAATTCAGAGTCGAGCAAACTCAAAGACAAAACTTAAAATATTTAGTTTAATTGTCCAACTTAAAATTTTATCGAAGTTTGTTGCCTTGAAATTGAGTTCACCCAACTTTTCTTTTTTTGCAGTGTACAACACCAGCACAATCTGAACATTTTTGCATATAATCTGCACATTCTCCACTTAATTTGCACTAAGTTGTATATAGTATATTATTATTGTATATTTTGTATATTGTTAAATGTCTTTTCTTAGACTGTTTTTTTATCTTATCTTAAAAATTTTGCAGCTGTAACAAAGAAATTTCCCCATTGTGGGATTAATAAAGTCAAATCTACTCTATCTACTCTAAAAATCAAGGACATTTACAATTATTTTGGCTTCTCACTGTTATTGAAAGGTGTCCACATTGTGCAATACACACTGGGCCGACAGAGAGCTGAGCAACTGACAGAGCTGTGCTACTATGTGAACAGTGTGAGCTCTCCCACTCACACCTCTGCCGTGTGTTACTCAACACAAAGCCATCTCAGATCTCCCTACAACAATATGATGCTGCAGCTACTGTACTGCAGTCTAATACCTCTTCAGTTAAAAGTCGGAAACAGAAGCTGAACTGATGGCAATGTCCAAAATATCAGCCCTTAATGCAGTAGTTCTCAACCTTTTTGAGTCGCGACCCCCAATTTAACATGCATGTTGTCTGCGAAAAAGACACAAAATGACTAAAAAAAGACACAAAATGACTAAAAAAAGACACAAAATGACTAAAAAAAGACACAAATTGACCACAAAATTACCAAAAAAAGACACAAAATTACCAAAAAAAGACACAAAATTACCAAAAAAGACACAAATTGACCACAAAATGATTTAAAAAAAGACACAACATGATCATAAAGGACACAAAATTACCAAAAAAGACACAAAATTACCAAAAAAGACACACAATTACCATAAAGGACACAAAATGACCATAAAATTACCAAAAAAAACCACAAATTGACCACAAAATTACCAAAAAAAGACACAAAATTACCAAAAAAAAAAGACACAAAATTACCAAAAAAGACACAAATTGACCACAAAATGATTTAAAAAAAGACACAAAATGATCATAAAGGACACAAAATTACCAAAAAAGACAAAATTACCATAAAGGACACAAAATTACCAAAAAAAGACATAAAATTACTACAAAAAGACACAAATTGACCACAAAATGATTTAAAAAAAGACACAAAATTATCATAAAGGACACAAAATGACCAAAAAATTACACAAAATGACCAAAAAATTACACAAAATGTCCAAAAGAGACACAAAATGACCAAGAAAGACACAAAATGACCCCCCAAAAAAGACATTAAATTAAAAAGACTAAAACACATGAACACTTTAACACAGTGGAGACAGAGCTGACTTACAAAATGATTTGGCGACCCCCAGAAATCATCTCGCGACCCCAATTGGGGTCCCGACCCCAAGGTTGAGAATTGCTGCCCTAATGAACCAATGTTTTTTATGCATCAAATTTGCAGACGACTAATTAGTTACAAAGCAGTAAACTAAAACTGTTAGGTTTGTCAAAAGTATCGATACTAAAACGTTGTATCCGGATACAATACTCATTTTCAAAAGTATCGATAATAAGTTACATAAATGTTGGTGACTGAAAAGTGTTATTTTCTGTCTTGAAGTCCCAGAATGAAGCAGAGAAAAGTAACCAAACAGCAACACACACAGCCGCAAATATTATCTAATTGTTATTGTTTATTGTATTTATTTATTTTTTGCATTACCTCAGACCTGAAGCTTGTTATCATAGTTGCAGTTTCTTTTTGCACAACTGTTTTTTATTATAAATATTTAACCTGTGGTTCTGTTAATTTTTACATGTTGCATATTTCTTGTAATAAAAATATTTCTGTTAAATTTTGGGGTCTTTGTTTTTATCCTTGTGGTATCGAAAATGGTACACTGTAAAAAATGTTTGTATAAATAACAGTAAAACTCTGTCAAATACATCAGAAATAGGGCATAAAATTAAAAATTGTATTAATACCGTAATAGACACTTTAAATTACCGTAAATCAAAGAATAGCACAAAACTTTTACTTTTTTCTGTCATAAACTGTCGGAAACACACAGTTTTGCTGTAAAAATATAACATTTTCATGCAAAATATATGGAGAAATACCATGATGTGTGAATGAATGACACAATTACCCTAAAAATAAAGGGACTACTCAGTCTAAATGACAGTTTTTGCTGCTCACTGTATTTTTTATGGTGAAGTTCTGGCAACTGAAGCTGCCGGTATTTTACCGTAAATTAAACAGATTCTTTTTTTACAGTGTATCGAGTATCGAATATTTTCCTGAGTATCGGTATCGAGTTGAACATTTTAGTATGGTGACAACCCTAAAAACTGTACATGCAAAGTGCATGTTGTGGTTCTGGTGCTCTACTCTTCTTTCCTCCTCTTAGGTAAGAATGAAAAATGTGGCAAACCACTTGAACTGCAGGGTTAAAGGTGTTGGCTTCAGGGCTCATGCATCATTATCCCTTCAAGGCCACAGCTCACAGAGAGTCTGTCACACTGGCAGCTGCTGAGACACAAACTAGAGAAAAACTAGCCACACCTGGGCTCTGGGAGGAAACCTAAATGTTGCCTTACCTGCCGAAAAATACGTTTTTAAGTACATATGAGCACATGTGTGTGTGTGAAGGTCAGGCACGTGCAGCACTCCACGAAAACCAGGACATGTCCCCACAAGACACCTAAAATAATCAACTGTGGGTTAGTCAAGCCCTCAGAGAATGTGAAGAAGCCACAGTGCCAAAGTTTATCTTTAAACTATCAAACACTTACATGGCTACAAGGCTGTAAAAGGTTTTGCTGTGGTCTGATTGGATTCATAGTGATTAATTAAAATAGAGTAAAAGGACCAGTTTTCATGTAAAAAAAAAGTATAATAGCCTTCACCACACTCCTTGCCAGATGTTTAATACTTTTCAGATGGAAACAACGAGCTCCACCATCCTTTTCTCATTGGATCAAGGATGTTATGTATTTCTTAAAGCTAGAAAAAAATCAAGTACACACTCAAAGGTTCCTCTCAATCTTTTTTCAAAATATGGAGGCCCTTTCTCGACTTTGATGACTCCTTGTAGGAGCCCCTTGACAATGATTATGGTGGGACTCATACACGACTGATCGCAGCAGTGAACACTTCCCCTTTTCCAGTTGCCTACTTACAAGTTTTTTTGTAAGTAGGCAATCAAAGATGAGGAAATTAAGTTTCTAGATCTATAGTCTAGGGTCAGAGCAAGAATATAGTGGAGGCTCAGTGTCTTTTTATGTATATATATATGCAAAATACCAACTTTTAAGTCATTTTTTAAGGCCGACATAAATATTAAATAAATATCACTTTTAAATGTTCCAGTTGGTATTTTGCATATATATATATATATACATAAAAAGACACTGAGCCTCCACTATATCCTTGCTCTGACTCTAGACTATAGATCCAGAAACTTAATTTCCTCATCTTGATTGCCTACTTACAAAAAAACTAAGGGGAAATGGTCCAGTGACTGTGCAAGATGGGCAATTTGGTGGCCATTTGATACAAATGAGAAGGTCAAAAACTCAAAATTTCATTTGGGAACCATTTTTTTTTGGACTCAGCACCCTTGAGATATGTAAGGTAGGCCGGTTCCCGACTTGTACCCATAAATGCTCCTCACTTCTTATAGGAGGCCTTTATTCTGAAATCCGTCTAGACTATGATTAAGTTCTTATTCACACTGAACATAAGATGTTAATGTTAGACTTTGTTGTAAAGCCAACACAAGCCAGTATCAATCACATTGCAGTTAAACAAATAAAATGAGATATATGATACATGTTTTAGCTGGTCTTGTTGGTCACGATAACCCCGCCCCCAGCCCCTGACGTAATGGTTCATGGTTCAAGACCAGCAAAGAGTTGGTGCCCCTCTGGAACCAGTTTTCCTGCAGATAGCTGGTTCTTTGGCACTCAAAAAGCAAGAAACTGGTTCAAGATTATGCACTGTCTCTGAACCGGCCCTGGTCGAAAAGTATTATTAAATGGCCTATTTGTGTGATGTCCGGTTGTTAACTTTAACCCCCCAATATAGAACACCAAAACTCATATTTGAACCTATCAGCTTAGCTCACCATCTCCAGATTGGTTGATTTTGGACGCCATGTGTTTTTCCATTCACCATGTGTACTCAGTTAAGAGTTTGTAATGAATGATGGAGGACAATATAACACATAAGCCCTCTAGAAACAGAGCAGTTCTTTCCACAATGATCTTAATAACAAGGGAATCAATGAATCACCAAATCTGCCCTCTCCGTGTGCACTCTGTGTAGAAAAGACGGGTGGCAGAAAAACAAGAGAAACACTGTAAACCACCGCTGAGAGAGGAAGGGAGTGTCACCCAGACCCACCACACTGTAATTACAAGTCACAAATCAAGCAGAGATAAAGGCTATCCATACTGTGGAGGCCTGCTGTGTTTCCATTTGATCTACACCAGGGCTGGTTCACATAGTGATTAGAGCTGAAGGCTGCAAACTGGATCTCTGCTCTTCAATACCAGCCGATCTGCTTATTGAACATGATCAAGATACAACCAACAGACTTGTACCACACTGCAAAAAAAGAAAAGTTGGGTGAACTCAAAATTTCAAGGCAACAAACTTCAATAAAATTTAAAGTTGGACATTTAAACTAAATATTTTAAGTTTTGTTTTTGTGTTTGCTCAGCTCTGAATTCAGATTTTTGTCAACTTAACTGTAAGTTGTACTAACTTATAATTGTACATCGTAATAACTTTTAATCCTTACTTCTGCTAACTTCTGCAATGTGCTGAAGTGGCACGATTGTAACGCCGCTATGAAATGTCAGCTAATGTTGTGACCACAATTTTGAGTTAGCATTGTACGCTAATGGCTACTCTTGTAGCTGTAACAAGCAGCGCCGCTAGCATCAGTTAGCCGCTAGCATCAGTTAGCCGCTAGCCTTCGCTAATGACCGAATTTCCCAACAAAGAAATAAGAGTTATCAGAACTATTGTCCCTTGTTGTGAACCCCAACTTAAAGATATAAGTAACAACAACTCACCAACTTGTTTTTGAGCAGACAACTGGCTTCCTTTGTTGTGCTAACTTACATTATTGCCCTAAATGTCAATAATTTATATTTCCAAGTTTTACCAACTTAAATCACTGTTTTAGGCCAAAAAAATACAAGTTGTTTTTTTTGCAGTGTATTCATCCGTCTCCTTATACCGTGAGCAACCATGTCTGTTGTGTTGGTGACAGAATGAGTTAGAACATGACTCAATGCATTTTCCAGACGTTCAATTCTCGACTGATTTAATCTTGGGTGGTGTCCTGTGTGGCTTTTTATTGTGGTAGGGAGAAAAACTCACACAGATAAGAAGCCCTTCAAATCTGCAACTTTATCAATAAGTGCAAAGAGGGCCCACCCAAGACTAGCTGGTCCTGGTCTAGAGCAGGTTTAGCCCTGATTAGCTTCAAGTTTCTCTTGAGAAATGAGGACATAGTATAAAATAAATCTGCTGTGTACATTTATTGCGATAGTTAACCCATTGACGACTAAAACGCCTGTTAAACCTCTGGCCGATTTTAAAATAAGCCCCTAAAACCTGAAGTTTTGTGTCAACGCTTCCTACTAAATAATAGATTTTTGAGCCTCTGTAGCAAATAGAAATTAAATTCAAAAAGTATTTGAGAGCTTATACAAATACTACAAAACGACGTATCCGCTTTTCAGGCTTCAATGGGTTAAATTGCCAGATGACTTAGTGCTGAATCTGAATGTAAGTCAAAGGGTATTGTGGTTGCTTCAAGTAGATTTGATGATGTTTTAAGCAAGTTTCACAATTCTCTGCCTCAGCTCTCAGCCATTTATGGAGTTTCCTGTTGGGCAGAAAGCTCTACGTTTTGCAAAAAGTAATGCTAAGTGCTAACTGAAGCTAAATGAAGTGACCAAACAAGAGTACGAAGGACAAGAGTCAGACAATCTCTGACTGCCATTTACAGAGCTTCCCAAAATAAAAGCTTGCTTAAAGATGCTGAGCTGGACGAGTCAGTTGGCTAATATTAGCTGGCTTGTTATGTCTTGTGTTGTTGCATTTGCTTAATGTTTGGCTGTGTTAGCAAAGCTGTAGATTCAGTGTTGGTTTTTTTTACGAGTCATGTAAACATATGACTCAAATATACACTACCGGTCAAAAGTTTTAGAACACCCCAATTTTTCCAGTTTTTTATTGAAATTCAAGCAGTTCAAGTCAAATGAACAGCTTGAAAGGGTACAAAGGTAAGTGGTGAACTGCCAGAGGTAAATAAAAAAAGGTAAGCTTAACCAAAACTGAAAGATAATGTACATTTCAGAATTATGCAAGCCTTTTTTCAGGGAACAAGAAATGGGTTAACAACTTAACTCTATGGAGTCTTGGGCTATTTTGTCCATTTTTGAATTCTTTTCGTGTCTTTGTAAGTCATTTTGTGTCTTTTTTTGGTAATTTTGTGTCTTTTTTTAGTCTTTAGTCCAACATAAAATGTGATTTTGAATCTTTTTTTTACTTTCAAAACACTATCATGCTCAATAAAGAATTTTAAATGTTGCAAATGTGCATTAATTTCAGAGTACACTGAGACATTAAACTGCATCATTTTCAATTTAATTCTGGAAAAGTTGGTGTTATATTGTACTCTGCAGGGACTCATAGAATGTCTCTTTTCCAATTAAATTACTTTGTCGGAAGAAACTGTTTAATACATTTCTATAAAACAAGTAGGAAAGAGATTTGCCTTTGGACAAGTGTCATTCTAATAGGTCAAATAGCCCTTCAGCTGCATTTGGGTCACAGAAAGTGTCATCTTCTCCTTAAAACGTGCAGTAAAGCAGAGCACTTCCACACTTCCAGTGAAGCAGCTCATTAACAGTGACAGGCTGAGGTTGAGGTAAAAAACACCCATGTCCCTGGAATGGAAATAAAAAACGCTCAACTTTTACAAGCACCAGACACTTTCCTGAAGAACTAAACAATGTTCCACGTGGCATCAGTGATTTAAAGATCCAATAAAAGGCCATTCAGGCCTGGTAACCGTCACTGTAAGAAGAATATCTTATTCACTCAAGCAACGAAGCATTATCCATTAGTGGAAAATGAGAAAATGTACTTAGCGGATGTTTTTCTACACAAACATTAACCGATGAGAAGCACGGCCTTAGTCGATTTCTTATGGCTTTGAGCTGAAAATGCATTCTATGTGAGATTTAAAAGCTGTGTCAGATGCAGTGCTGAAGGTTAATCCTGGTGTTTACTTTGCTCCCGCTGGGGTAATTCAACAGAAGCAGCACAGACAGTAGCGTAGCTGCAAAGTCACATTGTCAAGGAACCCAACAAAGACTCCATCTGCACAATATTTATGATGCACGGAATCTTTGGCAGTGTTTTTCCTGAAATAACTCTGTCGCCATTATCAGTCTTTTTCCCAAGAACCATTGGGAATACCCGAAAAAGTTACATGAGAAATATGCACTTTCTTCTTTGGCTGCTTGCCTCATTTGTTATCCTACGACACTGATATCTTTTTAAAGTGAATATTAAACATGTCAAGTCAAGTTGGAGGATTATTTTAGCAGTTGGTGATGAGTTCAGGGGTTCTGTTGAGGCTGGGAAATAACCGTATCACTGCAACACTGGGGTCATGTGATACTAATAACTACGACGATGAGGTCATCACCTTGTTGTGATTGGTGATTTTTTTATATTATCTTTTTTATTAAAGTATTTATTTAATTTTTAATTTTTCAACATATAATACAAACACTTACAAACAGCCGAGACAGACACCAAAAACAGACAGGAAAAAAAATAAAATAAATAAATAAATAAAAATAAAATAAATAAATTAATTAAATTAATTAAAAAAATAAAAAAATAAAAAAAATAAAAAAATAAGTGATTGGTGATTTTGAATTTTACATTTTTTTTAAAGTTTTTTTAAATGTAATTTCTTCTTCTTGTTTTATTTTGTTGTTGTCAGTAAATTGTATTTGATGTGTTTTATTTCTGTTGTACAGCACCTTGTAACTTGCTTTTGAAAGGTGCTATATAAATAAAGTTATTATTATTATTATTATATCCACCATCACTTTCCATACCGTCACAACCCTACTAAGCTTTTAACCCTTTGATGCACAATATGTTCTAAAGTGACCCGACTTAAGTTATAGAATAGAATAAGAATAGAATAGAATAGAATAGAATAGATAAGTATATTCTATATCTTTGTAATAAATTAATTTCATCTTTCAGTATTCCAGGTTTTCCTCAAATAACTTGTTTTTTAACATCTTACATCCTATTTTTTTGTTTTCGTTTCTTAGTTTTTGAATAAAACCCATTTTTTTATCACCACGCTTCTAATGCACAAGGTCATTTTTGACCCATGTTGTGCATTAGAAGGTCTTTATATGTTGTTTAAAATTTAAAACCTGACAAAGAAGAAACAAATATCAACTATTCTATTTTGTTAAATTGGTGTTTTTCCAATGGAAATTATTATTTGGTGGCTCTAATAAGTCTCAAATGTTAAAATATGTGATTTTCCAATGTAATCTGGTGGTTCTAACAATTATTTTAAAGTTAAACCTTCAAAATAAGACAAACATAGTTACACATATACTTAAATTGTTAATTTCGCGTATCACTTTTTGTATCACTACGCTTCTAATGCACAAGCTCATTTTTGACACATGTGTAAACTTGATGCAATAATACAAAAACTATTTTTCTTCATAAAGTATGAAAGGAAAAATGGATATAATGCTCTGTTGTAATAAAAACAAATATATATCGAGTTGTATTATAATATTTAAATGTATTTTATTTGTAAAGCTTATTTTTGTTTTGATATTTGATTCGACTCCACCTAGGTTTTTGTTTTGTTTTGTTTTTTGTGGGGGTTTTTTTAATTTATTTTATTGCTTTTATTTTTCTACTATCATTCTGCTCTTTCATGTTGATTTTAAGCATGAATGAACATGTACATTCTTTATTTTTGTATGTGAACGAAAGAAAAAAAAACCAATAAAGAGAAGTTTGAAAAAAAACAAAAACAAATATATATTCAAACACACAGCAGCATGAAATAACATGGGGAATGATTGCGGGTCATTTTTGAATGTGTTGTGTATTAAAAGGTGTTTATATGTTGTGCATCAAAGGGTTAAGGGTCAAAACTCCATTGAGTTTGATTTTTAGATTCTCTGATATTGTCATATAAGTGCATGACAGGAAGAAGGGAATCTCCGACAGACTCCAAATCCAGGAAGCTTTGCTACTCGGGGCGTGCATATCACACTTTATCTGAGGGCTTTTCTCTATGTTCTTAGTTGGAGCCTTAAATATTGACAAGCATGAGCAGCTCCTGCAACCCTGACTCCAAAAGATTTAGGAAACGCTGTGTGAAAAATGAAATAAAAGCTGAATGCAATGATTTGCAAATCCTTTGTGACCTACTTGCAATTGAATGCAGCACAAAGACAAGATATCTAATGCTCAAACTGGGGAAATCTTTCTGAAATTGATGCATTCTGTTTTTATTTACGCTTCACAAAACAGCCCAGCTTTTGTGGAATCAGGCTTGTCCACTCGATACAGAAATCCTGCAAACTTTGATATAAAACGTCCCCTTAAAGCAGTGTTGGTAGTACTTTCTACTTTCTATAATGCATTATAATCTGCTTATAGCAACATATATTGACTATAGCAACATGATTGTAATTTGTCATAATGCCTTATAACAATAATGGAGCATATTGTAAAGGATTTTTTCCTAAATGATCAGGTATCAAGTATAATATGACTTCATAATTGCTTGACATTGTTATGTGCATTATAACATACTTATGACACGTTGTAGGATTAGGATTAGTTTAACCCAACACTATATAATCACATTATATGCATTAATGCATTATAATCTGTTATAATGCATTGTAAAAGTTAACCTACACTATGATTCTTGCACAGAAATTGTCATTGAGTGACCAGCAACTATGAAGCATTATGAAACTTGATTATAAGTCAATATAACATGATTATTGCTATAAGTGCTATAAGAAGATTGTAATGCATTATACAGGTGCATCTCAATACTTTTACTTTAATACTTTATTTTTGGATAGGGACAGTAACATACATTTTAAAATTGGTCTTTTCTAATATTTTTTTTTTTGAGACAATGAATTTTAGGTTTTTTTGTCATTAAATGTAAGCCATGATCATTATAATTAGAAAAAATGAGATAAATTAAGACATGAAATGTTTCATTCTGTGTGTAATTGATCTATATAATGTGTTATTTCCACTTTTTGGATTGAATTACTGACATAAATAAACTTTTCTATGAAATTATTTTATGAAATTATTATTGAGATGCACCTGTAAGTGTATTCATAATGCATTGTAGACATAGGCCTCAAAGAAAATGTTACAACGATTTACATATGAGCCATAGCTTCCATGAATTTCACAGATGCTCATTATTATTTCTGCCAGCTGAAACTCCAAATACAGGTATTTTTCCATAACAACTGGCGAGGTGCAGCGTGCTCAGGTGGCCTGAGGACGTCCTGAGGGACAAAAAAACCAAACTGGCTCTGCTCACACTTTCAAAAGGAGGATTCAATCTGCAAAAAGGACATACTTAGAAACGTATGCATAATTTAGCAACGGAAGAAAGCGAGAGAGAATTAGCCTGTCACAGATTCTACATAAAAAGCCTGCTCTACTTTCTCAAGCTTTGAAAAGTCTCTCAGATTCCCTCCCATCTCTGGAGGCATCTGCACAGAAATGTTTGATGAGGATGGAGCTCAGATTTGAACACAGTTCTGGATTTATTTTGTCTGTTTGTGTGTAAGGTTTGAAATTGATTCTGATATTGACTGTGGAGTGTGTGAGTGTCAGGGACCATTACTTGTATTGATTCAACACAATCAACAAAAGAGACTTTTGGTGTTAATCTTGAGAGCTTGAGAGCAAAAAAAGACAAATGTCACAGCAACAGCAGAACATGACCTACACTGTAAAAAATATTCTGTTTAATTTACGGTAAAATACCGGCAGCTGTGGTTGCCAGAACTTTACCGTAAAAAATACAGTGAGGGGGTTTTCTACTGTAAATTTAAATGTAAATATCAGCTAAATCTGTCATTTAGACTGAAAAATAACTTGCCATTTTATCCCTATTGTGTCTCTTTTTGGTAATTTTGTGTCTCATTTGATAATTTTACGTATTTTTTGGGTCATTTTGTGTCTTTTTTTGATAATTTTATGTCTCTTTTGGTCGTTTTCTGTCTTTTTTTTGGTCATTTTGTGTCTTTTTAGATAGTTTTGTGTCTCTTTTGGTCATTTTGTGTCTTTTTTGATGGTTTTGTGTCTCTTTTGGTCGTTTTCTGTCTTTTTTTTGGTCATTTTGTGTCTTTTTAGATAGTTTTGTGTCTCTTTTGGTCATTTTGTGTCTTTTTTGATAATTTCATGTCTCTTTTGGTCGTTTTCTGTCTTTTTTTTGGTCATTTTGTGTCTTTTTAGATAGTTTTGTGTCTCTTTTGGTCATTTTGTGTCTTTTTAGATAGTTTTGAGTCTGTTTTGGTCATTTTGTGTCTCTTTTTTTGGTCGTTTTGTGACTCTTTTGGTCATTTTAGGTCCTTTGTTAGGTCCTTTGGTCTGCTATTATTTTTAGGGTAGTTATGTCCTTGTGACGTTATGGTATTTCTCCATTCATTTTAAATGAAAAATCTAATATTTTTTACAGCAAAACTGTGTTTTCTAAAGTTTATGACAGAAAAAAGTAAAAGTTTTGTGCTATTCTTTGATTTACGGTAATTAAAAGTGTCTACTACGGTGATATTACATTTTTAATTTCACGCCCTATTTCTGATATAATTTGACAGTGTTTTACTGTAATTTCTACAAACATTTTTTACAGTGTAATAAAAGCCTTTTATTCTGGTGGCTTTCAGGCTTTAGGATCAACATGCCATGCTTTTTACTGTTGCTGTTGGCTGAATATGTCAGACGTTTCCCTGTAAGGAAGATCAATCATTCTCCTCTTTAATAAAACGCTGACGTCTGAATGTGGCTCTGGTTTTCTCATGCTGTCTATAGTGAGAAATATGTAGACATCAATCAATCAATCACGGTGAACCCTGACAGGTGTAGTGTGTTGGTTCAAGTTCAAACAAGTTACTGCAATTATGAGACGACAAACTAGATAATTAAAGGTTTGTTTGACATTTGTCATGTCTTGTTGTTGGAGTCGGTGCAGTATTTTGGGGTTTATGCTGTTGGAAATATAACTTTATAACAACAAAGGGACATCCTGTTGACTATAAATAGGCCTTTTTTTTTAAACTCTTGCTTTAAAACTGACTTTAAACAGTAGTGTTGTGGACAAAGTGAGCAAAGTAGATAAATCCAAGGAGAGTGAGAATAATCCTCAGTTTAGCAAGATAAACAGAGAATATAATCTTATAATAATTAGGGGTGATGACCCTAATAATAATAATTATAGCCAATTAGTCGGGCAATTTTATTGGCCTATCACAGATAAGATATATCGGAATCTAGAGTTATATATATATATATATTTATATATATGTTGTCCGATATGCACAAATATGAATACTTTTTTTTTTTTTTTAACAGATGATACAAAAAACAATTCTTGAATTGATTCAGAAATGGTGCTAACTATTTATTTTATTTTATTTTTTCCACTGATACTGAACATACAGGACTGATGTTTATTTAGCCATTTATTTTATTTATTTTATTTTATTTATTTTATTTATTTTATTTATTTTATTTATTTTATTTATTTTATTTATTTTATTTATTTTATTTATTAATCTTTAGAATTGTTTGACAATGAAATACATTGTAGGTATAATGAATAATAAGATATAAGAACAATTAATATGTTTTAATTATGTAATTAGTTTCAGAAAGCAGCCTTCTGAGAACCTTTACAGAGTTATTTACGTGCAAAATTGGTGCAAAAGTGTACAAAAACGACAGTTTTTTTTTTATTCCAGCTTAACAATTGACTGTATCATGAGATGTTCAGAGCATTAAAAAAAGATTCCCTGATCAATAAAAATAAATCTAACTTCACAACTCTTGCTTTAAAGTTGACATGACCCACATTTAAATCTGAACAGCAGCAGCATCATGGACAAGTGAGCTCAGTAGATAAATCCATGAGTATAATCTTTGGTTTAGTGGGAAAAAAAGATATAATCATCCTGTAATCTGTTTGTGTGGGACAATAACGTGATTACACCAATAACACAAATCTCTGTTTCCAGTGTGTGTGTGTGTGGTGTGGACGCTGTGTACCTGAGCTTTAATATCATCTACCTTCCAGTAGTTCAAATCAAACAGCCCCAACCAAGTATTGAGTCATATAGATCAGTAGTTCTCAACCTTTTTGAGTCGCGACCCCCAATTTAACATGCATGTTGTCCGCGACCCCCACTCACTGAACACAATCTCACGCGCACAGTTCAGATCACCCAAAAAAGACACAAAATGACCAAAAAAAGACACAAAATCACCAAAAAAACCCCACAAAATTACCAAAAAAAGACACAAAATTACCAAAAAAAGACACAAAATCACCAAAAAAGACACAAAATGACAAAAAAGACACAAAATTACCAAAAAAAGACACAAAATCACCAAAAAAAAGACAAAATTACCAAAAAAAGACACAAAATTACCAAAAAAAGACACAAAATTACCAAAAAAAGACACAAAATCACCAAAAAAAGACACAAAATTACCAAAAAAAGACACAAAATCACCACAAAAGACACAAAATGACAAAAAAGACACAAAATCACCAAAAAAAGACACAAAATTACCCAAAAAAGACACAAAATCACCAAAAAAAGACACAAAATCACCAAAAAAGACACAAAATGACAAAAAAGACACAAAATCACCAAAAAAAGACACAAAATTACCAAAAAAACACAAAATCACAAAAAAAAAGACACAAAATTACCAAAAAAAAGACACAAAATGACAAAAAAAAAGACATTAAATGACCAAAAAGACTAAAACACATTAACACATGAACACTTTAACACAGTGGAGACAGAGCTGACTTCCAAAATGATTTGGCGACCCCCAGAAATCATCTCACGACCCCAATTGGGGTCCCGACCCCAAGGTTGAGAATAGCTGATATAGATGGACATACTTTTCAGACACCAACATTTCAATATTAAACATACATTTTAAAATTGGTCTTTTCTAATATTCATTTTTTTTTTTCCAGGCACTGAATTTTAGGTCTTTTGGTCATTAAATGTAAGCCAAAATCATTATAGTTAGAAAAAATGAGATCAATTAAGACATGAAATGTTTCATTCTGTGTGTAATTGATCTATATATTGTGTTATTTCCACTTTTTGAATTGAATTACTGACATAAATAAACTTTTCTATGAAATTATTTCATGAAATTTATTGAGATGCACCTAGTATCATGCAAATGAGCCACGTTAAATGAGGAACATTGTGAACTACTATCTAGCACAGCTATTCTCAACCTTGGGGTTGGGACCCCAAGTGGGGTCGCGAGATGATTTCTGGGGGTCACCAAATCATTTTGGAAGTCAGCTCTGTCTCCACTGTGTTAAAGTGTTCATGTGTTTTAGTCTTTTTGGTCACTTAATGTCTTTTTTTGGTCATTATGTGTGTTTTTTGGTCATTTTGTTTGTTTTTTGGTCATTTTGTGGTCAATTTGTGTCTTTTTTGGTCCTTTTATGTCTTTTTTTTATCATTTTGTGGTCAATTTGTGTCTTTTTTGGTCATTTTGTTTCCTTTCTTTGGTCATTTTGTGTCTTTTTTTAGTCATTTTGTGTCTTTTTTTAGTCATTTTGTGTCTTTTTTGGTGATTTTGTTTCTTTTTTGGGTAATTTTGTGTCTTTTTTGGTCATTTTGTGTCTTTTTTTATCATTTTGTGGTCAATTTGTGTCTTTTTTGGTCATTTTGTTTCCTTTCTTTGGTCATTTTGTGTCTTTTTTTAGTCGTTTTGTGTCTTTTTTGGTGATTTTGTTTCTTTTTTGGGTAATTTTGTGTCTTTTTTGGTCATTTTGTGTCTTTTTTTATCATTTTGTGGTCAATTTGTGTCTTTTTTGGTCCTTTTATGTCTTTTTTTTATCATTTTGTGGTCAATTTGTGTCTTTTTTGGTGATTTTGTTTCTTTTTTGGGTAATTTTGTGTCTTTTTTGGTCATTTTGTGTCTTTTTTGGTCATTTTGTTTCTTTTTTGGGTAATTGTGTGTCTTTTTTGGTCATTTTGTGTCCTTTTTTGGTCATTTTGTTTCCTTTTTTTGGTCATTTTGTTTCTTTTTTGGGTGATCTGAACTGTGCGTGTGAGATTCTGTTCAGTGAGCGGGGGTCACGGACAACATGCGTATTAAATTTTGGGGTCGCGACTCAAAAAGGTTGAGAACTACTGATCTAGCAAAGGAAGTAACAGGAAATGGTTTCGAGTAGGAGGAGGTGGGGAGAAAACACTGTCTGTAGTACGAGTTTCCTTCAGGTGGCGGCACAGACCCTTCTACTTCCTGTACCAGACTCACACTACACTGTAAAAAATGTCTGTAGATTTTACGGTAAAAAACTGCTAAACCATGACAGTAAAAGACTGTAAAATGATAAATGAGTTAATTCAGTTTGAGTAAGAATGAAACACTGTAAATGTATATATCAGCCAAAACAGTATGTTTTACTTCTTTTTTTTATTTTTTTAAATACATTACTCTACTGTAATATTCACTGGCACTGTGTTTGTGTCAAAAATATACAGTTATATATAAACAAACTTGAATATCATGAAATAAAGATGAAATATCAAAAGACAAAAACTCAAATTTCTGAGAAAAATAAATCAGATATTCTGTAAGATGAAAACCAGTACATTTACGAGTAAAAAATAAAAATATTTTCTGAGATTTTAGATGCAAATTTAAGTGAAAGCAACTGATATTCTGAGATAAAGTTTTAATGTGTAAGCCATCACTGTAATTTTTGCATTTATCTCCTGTAAAAAATACTTTTTCTGTCATATTTAATAGTAAAATCTTATGAAGTATTTTCTTGTCAATTATATGGCAGAACAGAGTTTCTTTTGATGGAAAAACTCTTTATTTATACTGTAAAAAATGGAATAAAATGGCAATCTTAAACCTAGCCAATATCTTTTTACCGTAATATTAAAAAAAGTTGCACCGTATTTATTACGGTAAAGTTCTGGCAACCACAGCTGCTGGTTTATTACCGTAAAAACAACAGTTTGTTTTTTTACAGTGCACACTGTAAAAAATGTCTGTGGATTTTATGGTGAAAAACTGCTAAACCATGACAGTAAAAGACCGTAAATTGATAAATGGGTTAATTCAGTTTCAGTAACGATTAAACACCGTAAATGTATATATCAGCCAAAATAGTATTTTTTACATTTTTATTTTTTTTAATACATTACTACCACTGTAAAATACACTGGCACTGTGATTGTAGCAAAAATATACTGTAATATATATTTACAAGCCATCATTTTTGCATTTAATTTTTGTAAAAATACTTTTTCTCACTGTTAAATATACTAAATACCATATCTCTAACAGAAATATACTGTAATATTTAATGGTAAAATCTTTAATTCATGCGGCATTTATAAAGTATTTTCTTGTCAATTATATGGCAGAATAGCGTTTCTTTTGATGGAAAAACGTTTTATTTATTATGATAAAATATGGAATAAAAGGGCAATCTTAAACGGGAAATCAATAGTGATAATATCATTTTACCGTAATATTAAAAAAAGTTGCACTGTATTTATTACGGTAAAGTTCTGGCAACCACAGCTGCTGGTTTTTTTACCGTAAAAACAACAGTTTGTTTTTTTACAGTGTATTCTAGTGATACTGTAACTCAGGGGTCTCAAACTCAAATTACCTGGGGGCCGCTGGAGGCAGTATTAAAATGACCAAAAAAAGACACAAAATGACAGAAAAAAATCTAAATTACTTAAAAAAGACACAAAATGACCAAAAAAAGACACAAAATGACAGAAAAAACTAAATTACTTTAAAAAGACACAAAATGACAGAAAAAAAAGACTTAAAAAAGACACAAAATGACTAAAAAAGACACAAAATTACAAAAAAAAGACACAAAATTACCAAAAAAAAGACACAAAATTACCAAAAAAGACACAAAATGACATTCCATAACATTTCCACTTCTTCCGGTAACAACAACACGGCAGATAATAAACGCTCCGGTAGCAGCTGCCTTTCTTTTTGTTACCGTCGTCATAGAAACAAGTGAAACAAAGCTCCAGCTGGAGCAATAAAGGGACCTTCTACACACAACACGGTAAAGTTCCATTCATATAAAACTCACATTAAACTTTCATATCAAGGTGAGGGCCACAAAATATCGTCACGAGGGCCGCAATTGGCCTGCGGGCCGCGAGTTTGAGACCCATGCTGTAACTGTACTACTGCTGTCTAGGGCAGCTATTCTCAACCTTGGGGTCGGGACCCCAATTGGGGTCGCGAGATGATTTCTGGGGGTCACCAAATAATTTTGGAAGTCAGCTCTGTCTTCACTGTCTTCACTGTGTTAAAGTGTTTTAGTCTTTTTGGTCACTTAATGTCTTTTTTTGGTCATTATGTGTGTTTTTTGGTCATTTTGTTTGTTTTTTGGTCATTTTGTGTATTTTTTGTGTCTTTTTTTATCATTTTGTGGTCAATTTGTGTCTATTTTGGTCCTTTTATGTCTTTTTTTTTATCATTTTGTGGTCAATTTGTGTCTTTTTTGGTCATTTTGTTTCCTTTCTTTGGTCATTTTGTGTCTTTTTTTAGTCATTTTGTGTCTTTTTTGGTGATTTTGTTTCTTTTTTGGGTAATTTTGTGTCTTTTTTGGTCATTTTGTGTCCTTTTTTGGTCATTTTGTTTCCTTTTTTGGTCATTTTGTTTCTTTTTTTGGTGATCTGAACTGTGCATGTGAGATTCTGTTCAGTGAACGGGGGTCGCGGACAACATGCGTATTAAATTTTGGGGTCGCGACTCAAAAAGGTTGAGAACTACTGGTCTAGGGGTCATCAGATCAGTGTCCCAGCTTGTTTTCTCTCTCTCTCTCTCTCTGTGTCCTTGTTGTCCTCTGCCCCCTTTGGTTGCCATTTTTTTTTTTTTGTTGGTCTTCCCCTCTCGCCGTTGTCTGTTCTTATCTCGCGCCGCTCTCCTGCACACAGCTTCCTGTTTGCACTGGGGCAGGACAAACATTGTCTCTGTGTGACGCCGAAGACATTTCACAGGCTATCACGTTTTCAGCATGGGCCCGATATCTCTATAATTGGGTTCTTCCTGCTGTGGGAGTGCTCGAAAGAGAGAGAGAGAGAGAGGATGGAAAAGGGAAAAAAAAAAAATGAGCGATCGACGGGGGGAGCCACAGAAGGGTCAGTTTCCATTTCCACCAGGACCCCATTAAAACGTCTCCGAGAAGCCCCGCAACAACTCTTTCTGTCATGTACTATGTAGAGCAGAAAGATCAACAGGGGGATCACACAAAAATAGGTTAAATCCATCATAGTACATCAGGCAAGTCCAAAACGGGACAAACCAGACTCTCCCCCGCTCTTCCATCAGAAAACATGACCAAAATATGTCCAAACCAAGAATATATCTCCCGAGTACTCTCTTTTAATGTTTCCCCTCAGCATTGACCTCTACAGTGTGCCAAAAAAAAACTGGACTTCCAAAATAAACAGTGGAGAGAGAGCGTTGGGTTTCCACAACACAGTGCCGAGGCCCAGACCTCAACCAGACCCTGAGTGGCTGAGTCACTTCCAAAGAAACACCAAAACAACCCTCAGTGGTTGAAACTTGGGTCAGACACACGACGAGCTTGTTAAAGATGGCTGAAGTGGCTAAAATGCATCTAGAACCTGTGTGTAAGGTAGGGGTGTGCCATAATAATAATAATAATAATACATTTTATTTGGAGGCGCCTTTCTTGGCACTCAAGGACACCGTACAAAAAAGATAGAAAAGATTCAGCAATAAAATACAATAAAATACACAGAATTAATAACAATACAATACAAAAGATAGATTGGACAGGGTAATTGTGATCAGAGGGAATAAGCAGTTTTTTTTGTGCCATATCGTATCGTTCACGATAATATCGGTATATTTTTTTCATGGTTAAAAAAAATGCACATCATGATATTGGCAACATTCCTACTTCTTGATGTAGTGGCGTAAGGCTAACAATTAAAGTTGTTTTAATCTTGTTTTTACTTACTCTCTGTTGCTAAACACATGCAGCTTTCAAAATAAGAGCACATAAGACCACAGAACTTACAAGAAGACTGTCAAAATAAGATGCCTTAAATAAAACAAACAAGAACTTTTATTCTCCTTTACAAAATGTCATTAAAATATGCCCCCAAAACCCCTAAATGGTTATTTTTATTATTTGCTCATACTCAAGAGTAACAAATTTGGCAACTATTGACACCAGAACAACCCTCAAGTGGCAAAAATGCATCTAGAACCTGTTAGGGGTGTGCCATATCGTATCGTTCACGATAATATCGGTATATTTTTTTCATGGTTAAAAAAAATGCATATCATGATATTGGCAACATTACCACTTCTTGATGTAGTGGCGTAAAGTTAATATTAGCTAACAATTAAAGTTGTTTTAATCACAAAAAGCTACTTAATCTCTGTTGCTAAACACATGCAGCTTTCAAAATAAGAGCACATATCCAAGCATAGATGCTTGCAGGAAAAATGTCCCTACATGTGCATATAGTGTGTGTTAAACCTACTATTTTTAATTGTTTATGATGCTAAATAGGGATGTTTAAGAAAACAAATGTGTATTTTAGGGGTGTGCCATATCGTATCGTTCACGATAATATCGGTATATTTTTTTTTTATGGTTAAAAAAAATGCATATCATGATATTGGCAACATTCCTACTTCTTGATGTAGTGGCGTAAAGTTAATATTAGCTAACAATTAAAGTTGTTTTAATCACAAAAAGCTACTTAATCTCTGTTGCTAAACACATGCAGCTTTCAAAATAAGAGCACAGTGTGTTAACCCATTGAAGCCTGGAAAGCGGATACGTCGTTTTGTAGTATTTGTATAAGCTCTCAAATACTTTTTGAATTTCATTTCTATCTGCTACAGAGGCTGAAAAATCTATTATTTAGTAGAAGATTTGACACTTCTGTTGAATTTCCAGAAAAAAATCAGGTTTTAGGGGCTTATTTTAAAATCGCCCAGAGGTTTTACAGGAAGTTTTAGGCGTCAATGGGTTAACAGAATCCACCACAGAACTTACAAGAAGACTGTCAAAATAAGATGCCTTAAATAAAACATACATGAACCTTTATTCTCCTTTACAAAATGTCATTAAAATACGCCCCCCGGAACCCCTAAATGGTTATTTTTATTATTTGCTCATACTCAAGAGTCAAGAGCAATTTTTTTTGTATTTGGCAACTGTTGAGATTTGCACTTCACACTACATTTTAGATTTTTATTTATTTATACAGACAAAAAAAAAAATCATATTTTTTATGTCTTTTTAAGTATTTGGTAATATCGTCAAGAATATCGTTATAATATACAATAGCCTGAAATATCGTGATATTCTTTTAGGGCCATATCGCCCAGCCCTAGTGTAAGGGTTCTCTCATATAACAAGAGTATTTCCCCATGAGCCAGGAACTCTCTGAATCCTCCCCTTCTTCAGCCTCACCTCGTCTCTCTTCCTGTATAAAACTCTCTCTGGATATTTTAAGACATTTTCCATTATCTCTGACTCTGACAGACATCAACACTCACTGGTCTCTGCTAGCAGGGCACACAAGATTATCTTTATCATTTCCCTTTTTAGGAAGAGTTCACAATCTTTATGACACACTTGAATCATTTCACAATCCAGTTTCACAACTTTCTTATGAACTGACATCACAGAGCAGCCGTTGGGCAAGTGATGGGGCTAGCCTACATTTCTGAGGACATGTCAAGTGTGTCATACATTTGGCAGTAAGTTGGAGTAAGTTAATAACCTATTTTGGAGTTAGAAAACTAGCAGCCATGTAGGTCATGTGAACAACAGCACATGCTTCTATGGATTTACATGGCATTGTATGAAGAAGTGTCCTACCAAATAAGAAATGACATTGAGTATGATATATCTCCCAGTAGAGCAGTAGTTCTCAACCTTTTCTCAACCAGATCACCCAAAAAAGAAACAAAATGACCAAAAAAGACACAAAATGATCAAAAAAGACACAAATTGACCACAAAATTGGGGTCCCGACCCCAAGGTTGAGAATAGCTGCAGTAGAGCACAGTGGGTAATGAAGTGCTGCTAAACAAGAATTAAAATAACTATGTAATGGTAACTAAAGTACAGTACAGGCCAAAAGTTTGGACACACCTTCTCATTCAATGCATTTCCTTTATTTTTATGACTATTTACATTGTAGATTCATCAAAACTATTAATGAACACATGTGGAATTATGTACTTAACAAAAAAGTGTGAAATAACTGAAAACATGTCTTGTATTCTAGTAAGCAAAGGGTGGTTACTTTGAGGAATCTAATATACAAGACATGTTTTCAGTTATTTCACACTTTTTTTGTTAAGTACATAATTCCATATGTGTTCATTCATAGTTTTGATGCCTTCAGTGAGAATCTACAATGTAAATAGTCATGAAAATAAAGAAAAACGCATTGAATGAGAAGGTGTGTGTCCAAACTTTTGGCCTGTACTGTATATAAAGACATTGTCAAAGTAAATAGATTAGTTCCATTTTTCACCAGTATCTGACCCAGATATATATCGGTATCTGTGCAGCCCAATTATATATATATGTATATGTTATATGTTATAGCCAATAACTAGAAGGGCACTCAGTAAGAAGACCTCAGCCAGAGCTTTGCACTATCTTGCAATGATATCAAAAGTGAAAATGAATTCACACATCTGCCCCGATTCAGATCTGCTCCAAGATGGAATGGGTTTTTCCTTGGCCCACGCCACACCCAACTACCAACTTTCAAGACAAGCAAGGCAGCAGTTTTTCCTTAATCCTGCTGACAAAGAGACAAAAACCTGAATTGAAAAGAACACCTCCTTGGTGGAGTAAACAAGTCACTCTGTGGGAAACATAATGTCACAGCAGGTCAGGTCAGAGGATCACCTGAGTCAGGATCATTCATCTTCTGAAGACCAGAAATGGCTGTACAAAAATGACATGTTGCAGATTGTAGAGCACGGCCAAAATATCAGTCAGCTGATATTATTGGCCAATATTGGCCTATCATATACATATAAGTATGCTGTTTAATATGCACTGTCATTAGAAACGAACCATGCAATGCAGAAAAAAAAGCTTGGGCTGTTTTAGAAATGGTGTCATCATCATTTAGTTTGTCCATCACCTACAGGGGCAGCTGTGGCTCAGTTGGTAGAGCGGTTGTCCACTAATCGGAAGGTTGGTGGTTCGATCCCCGACCATGGCAGCCTACATGTCGAAGTATCCTTGAGCAAGATACTGAACCCCAAATTGCTCCCGATGCTGCGTTCATCAGTGTGTGAATGGATTCTCAATGGTGGCAGGTGGCACACTGGTATCCATTGGGAATCCATTGGGAATCCATTGGGAATCCATTGGGTAGCCACCATTGGGTAGCCTCGGCCACCAGTATGAATGTGTGTGTGAATGGGTGTAGTGTAAAGCAATTTGGATACAAGCGTTATATAAGTGCACTCCATTTACCATTACAGATAACAGCAAACAGGCAGTAAGGTGTGGGACCACATCCAAAGATGGTGATGTAGTTGACAATGTTATACATTGTGTGTACAAGAATTTGTTTACAAAAGCAGCTTTCTTTGTTTCTTTACAGAGCTATATCCATGCACAATCCTCATTAAAAAGGTCCATTTTCTTTCCAGCTCAAAAATTCATTTTATTGGCTGCCATATTGCCAATCAGTGATTTTTTCTGCTTTAAAATCAATATCATTTCAAAATCTTATAGTGGTCGGGCCATAGCATCTGATAGATCTCAAGATATTTCACTGAATAAGTCAACCAAAGTGGTTTTGTTTTAATCCTTTCAGTACAATACAAATGTTATTGTAATCCATCTGATAGTTGTTGAGATTTCAGACCAACAGACAATACCACTCATGGAGAGTATCCACTCTACAATGTGGTGAGTCCCTTGGAACTAAAAATAAACGTTGGACTTTTTGTACTGTAAAAAAAAACCAACCATACATCCGTCTTCTTGTTGAAACCAGCAGCCGCACAGCAATCAATCTAATTTAATCTCATCCAAAGTGTGAGATAAGAATTCACACATCTCACCATCATCAGATGCAGAGAAACGAGTGTAGTCCACAAATGAAATGACCCTCATATACACACTCTGCTGCATCGTATAGATGAGTGGGAGCTGTGATGTGGGCAGACACTGAAAACAACACTGATCACCTGCACAAAGGCACACTGCAATAACTGAATCCTGACCTGCCTGAGATACACTGTAAAAAACAACTGTTGTTTTTACAGTAAAAAACCGGCAGCTGTGGTTGCCAGAACTTTACCGTAATAAATACGGTGCAACTTTTTGGTATATTACGGTAAAATTATATTAGCACTGTTGATTTCCAGTTTAAGATTACCATTTTATTCCATATTTAACTGTAAACATAAAAAGTTTTTCCATCAAAAGAAACGCTGTTCTACCATATGTTTGCACCTTATTTGTTTCATAGCACCAACATTTTTATACTGTATATTCATATTTATTCTGCACTGGAATTCTATTCCACTCCTTAATACATACTCTTCTTTAGACACTTTATTTTTTATTGTATTTTATTGTATTTTTATATTTTATTGCTTGAAGTATGCCTAGGTTGTTCTTTTTATTTAATTGTGTTGTCATTGTCTCTGTGTGTAATGCTGCTGCTACGCTGTAATTTCCCAGCTTGGGATAAATAAAGTCTATCTATCTATCTATCTATCTATCTATCTATATAATTGACAAGAAAATACTTTATAAATGAAAACGCATAAATTAAAGATTTTACCATTAGCTATTACAGAACATTTCTGTTAGAGATATGGTGTTTAGCACATTAAACAGTAAGAAAAGGTATTTTTACAAAAAAATAAATGCAAAAATAATGGCTTGTTTATATATTACAGTATATTTTTGCTACAAACACGGTGCCAGTGTATTTTACAGTGGAGTAATGTTTTTAAAATAAATAAAAATGTACTGTTTTGGCTGATATATACATTTACAGTGCTTTATTGTTACTGAAACTGAATTAACCCATTTATCATTTTATGGTATTTTACTGTCATGGTTTAGCGTTTTTTCAGCGTAAAATCTACGGACATTTTTTACAGTGTATATTCCTATCCTCACTGTTTTTAGCCATTAATTCTCTGCAGCAGCAGCAGTGTCCCAGCCGTCTATGCAGCTACATCTCCCTTAAGAGTGCACTGGGTCTCATAATAAACACCTCATCAGTTCCTATTTGCTTCAGCCTGTTCGCATTCATCATCTGATACATCTAATCACGTCTCCGGAGAAGTCCTGTCACTCTCTGGTGACCTTCCTGCAGAATAAAAGGCGTACAATGAGACAGGACAACAAGGGGAAACTACACACAGTCACACTGCTACAAACACACACTCACACACAGGATAAGAAGTGTAAACTGGTCATCATGAGAGGCGCATAAACAGGAATTGAGAGACAAAGTTCTATGTAATCTCTCTGTTCCAGATGCAAGATTCAAACACTCATTGGCGAGACACACACACACACACTGTTGTGTGTTTTTTTGTGACTTATGTGAGTCACACAGACAAACAGACAGACAGACTGCAAAACACTGTGTGACTACACTCACCTTTGATTCCCACAGGGTGAAATGGACGTGACTTTAGGCACATAAGGTGCTTCTGATTCGGGAGTCTTTATTTTTAGCTTTTGGGTTGTTTCCCACATTAACTCTGCAGCAGAGTGTCATCACACCCACCACAGTGAGATGAACAAGAATGAATGTCTGAGTTCATGGAAATGACAATAATAGTAGCTACTGGAGGGGGGGGGGTCCACTTGTCTTTTTCCTAATGACCCTCTCATACGTGCTGTATCATTTCATGTCAATAGAAAATCACACTGTAAAAAATGTCTGTAGATTTTACGGTAAAAAATTGCTAAACCATGACAGTAAAAGACCGTAAAATGATGATAAATGTGTTAATTCAATTTCAGTAACAATAAAAAACAATGTAAATGTATATATATCAGCCAAAACAGTGGGTTTTTTACACTTTTTTGGGGGGGAAAATTACTCTACTGTAAAATACATTGGCACCGTGTTTGTAACCAAAAAATGCTGTTATATATATATACAAGCATCACTGTAATTTTTGCATTTATTTTTTGTAAAAATACTTTTTCTCACTGTTAAATGTATTAAACACCATATCTCTAACAAAAATATATAACAAAGTTTTTTTCGATGGAAAATCTTTTTATTTTTTACGGAAAAATATGGAGTAAAATGGCAATCTTAAACGTGAAATCAAAAGTGCTAATATAATTTTACCGTAATGTATTTATTATGGTAAAGTTCTGGCAACCACAGCTGCCGGTTTTTTACCGTAAAAAGAACAGTTGTTTTTTTACAGTGCAGTTGTCGTGGTGTCAGGGTAAATATGCATGATGAAGCTGTATATAAAGATGGATGGCACATCTCCACACTCCTATAGGTGATTTTTTTGGAGGGGGTAAGCCAATCAGAGGCAGCGAAGGGCATGGTCATTTCTACATTCGGTGGGTATAATCTAGCATCTACCCTTCCTCGCACTGTAAAAAAAAGTAAGCCATCCTGCCATCCTGAGTCTGATGAGATCGGCTGGTGGAGCCACAGTTTCAAGGCCCCACCCATACGACTGCTCGACCAATCGCAAGTCAATCACAGCTGTCAATCATTTGGTTACACCCCCTTTTTTTTAGCATAAAATAACTAATTAAAATCAATCTTTACAGGAAAAAAAACACTTGAAAACACAACCTTGGTTCCCAAAAAGTTGGAATGCTGTCAAGTAAACAAAATCAAACAAACAAAAAACAAAGGGAGAATGTATCAATGGACTTGCTGCATGGCAGGGCTTATGAGCTATACTGCAGCCAGCCACCAGGGGTGATCAACTGGTTTTGGCTTCACTTTTGGGAAACTGTCATGTCATCCACCTTTATGTACAGTCTATGGCATGAATCTTTCCAACCTTGGTTCCCAAAAAGTTGGAATGTTGTCAAGTAAACAAAATCAAACAAAAAAAACAAGGGGAGAATGTATCAATGGACTTATGAGCTATACTGCAGCCAGCCACCAGGGGTGATCAACTGGTTTTGGCTTCACTATTAGGTGATTCATCACAGTAGCATAGTGTCTTTAGTTTCTTTGGCGCTGCTTCTCAGACGGCAGTGGGTTCAGCGGCTCAGTGCTAAAACGAGGTGTGGAGTTTATAGAGTGTTTATTTACTGTCTGTGGTGGAGATAGTCACTGGGTAGTGTTGCAAAGCCAGACCTCTCATCTTAATTTGGGTAATTAAGGGTTTTTTCCGTCCAAACTGGTGTTGGTGGAAACACTTACTAATCAAGACTGGTTTTGTGAGTTTTATTTTGTCTCTTTCATGTTTGAATGAAATTTGTTTTACGATGAGTTAACAAGGCAATTAAGTTAACTTTAGTCTCAGAAAGAGAGAGAAAGTGAACAGGAAAATGTTAAAATATCGCACACCCCTAGTCTTGAGTCTGCTGTTTTTTGAGTGCCCAATGCATCTTAACACTACACGGTGCTCAAACAATACATTGTTGTATTATACTCATAATTTCAGTTCTCATTCATTCCTATGAAGATGGGAGGATATCATTCATATTTTAAAAGCCAGTTCTCCTTCAGAAAATAATTCAGAAAAGAGCAGTAATCAAGGGTCAAGAAAAAGGGTCAAAGGTCATTGTACTCCCCATTTGCATGTTTATGCACAATCTCCATGTATATGCTGTCAAATAATTAATTAAAAGGTGCAATAAAACGGACATGTGCAATATAATTGATATGTGCAAAACACTCTTTACCTCATGTATAAATTATAGCACTTTAAGTAGCCATTTATTTATTTTTATACTTATTTATTACATCACATGTCCTTGTTCTTGTTTTTGTCCTTGTTTAGCTCTGTATTTTTTAATGTTTTTTACTCATGTTGTTTCGTGTTATGATTGTCATAACTATGCACCTTATGCAGTCGTACTTTCAATTTCGTTGTATAGTGAACTATATAATGACATTAGGACTATTTGATTTTGATTTTGATTTGAAATCAATACTTAAAACAGTGTTTCCTCTAGGACTTTTTTCACCAGCAGGGGGTACATTTTTATTTGTCCCCTGGATGGTGTGTGAATGAGCAATTTAGAAAGTATAGAAAATGAAAATCAACTGCAAAACAAGCTTTAGAACTAGTGTTTTCCACTGGATTTTCAGAGACTATGATGGGAGGACCCGAACAAAGTAATGGGGTCCGGTGGCAGAACATTTTTGCCCTAAAAGACTAAATTTGGTGCCTCTCGCACATTCTAATGCCACTATTCCATCTTAATCATTGCATATTTTAATGAAGTATTGTAAAGGAGAATAAGGGTTCTTCTGTTTTATTTAAGGCATCATATTTTGACAGTCTTCCTGTAAATTCTGTGGACTCTGTTAACACATCCATGTACTCTTATTTTGAAAGTAAAGTGTTTGCTCTCTTTCTTTTAACCTCCTGAGACCCAAGCTTTTGTTTGGTATGTATTGTTAGTTTCTCCTAGATATTTTGGATTTGTAGGACCTGATAAATACAAAAACTAAGCATTGTCTTTGAACAGGAATTTTTGAAAAAAAAAAAAAAATGGGTTCATTTTATTGTATAACGCAATTAATTCACCAGTGAATAAAACTTTTTATTTCCTTACATTTACACCCTCTCATTTGAACAATGATAGTAAAAGTCTATTCGTTTTCAAATGAATACTTCCTGATTAGCAGAGTCGGAACGTGTTGCTAATGCTAAAAATAGTCAAACTTGCACAAAACATCAAAACTACAAACATTATTAAGCACAAATACACAAGTCTTAGCCATAAAATCTGATCAGCTTTGGTACCTGGTCCACTTTTGTCTGGGTAAAAGCTGTTAATTGACTTTACCAAGATGCTGCCATCTGATTTTTACACTGATTGATGTATTGTACTTATTCTAGAGTGCATAGTTATAGTTAAGCAGAATGAAATATAAGGTCCAGAAAACCTAAAATGAAATGTCCACATATGAGGACATTAGTAACAGTAATATTAGCTTAGCATCCACTCTAACAGGTAGTCTAACCTCACTCAGAAACTTGAGGAAACCCTGACTTAAAATAACGTGCAGGGAACTACCCTGACATTGGAATTTTCAAGCACCAGGAAAAAAGCCTCGGTGTTAATCTGCCATGTCAGATGTTGGCGTGGTTTCACAGTGTCACCAAATGTTCCGCATCTTGGATTCCCGTTTCCAGCAGAGAAGCAGGAAGTGGAAAATATGACAGAGGAGAAAGGCTAGACCCAGACCAGCATCCCACCTATCTTCTTAAGTGTCCTCCTCACACACCACTTTCCCTCTTCTGCCAGCAGCCAATCAGATAAGAGCCTCGCTCTGCTTCTCACATCTCACTGTCACTGAGTTTGGATCCACATGTGAGAACACATATGTGTGAGGACGGAGGATAGAAAAAGTTCCTCCTGTAGACTTACTGTGAGAATGCAAACATACAGTAGCTTTGACTCCACTTACACTCCACTTAACCATCACTTTACCCAGAGACAGTCCAATAAGCACACGTTTTTACAGCACATTTAAACTAAAAATAACATATGTAGCCACTGAGCACTTCCACTGGAGGAGCATATTGCTCAAGAGGAAATTCCAGGTATCCCCCCAAGAATTATTCTAAAATAAAGTTATATGTTCAAGAACGCAGCCAGGTCGTGAGTATGTCTGCATAATTATATCGCTGCAGAATCTACACAGGAATTTTCATTCCAACTCATAAATGTATAACATTGGCTGCCATATCTGAATTACACTGTAAAAAAAAATCTGTTTCATTTACGGTAAAATACCGGCAGCTGTGGTTGCCAGAACTTAACCGTAAAAAATACAGTGAGTGGCTTTCCTACTGTAAATTTAAATGTAAATATCAGCAAAAACTGTAATTTAGATTGAATAATCCCATTATTTTTAGGGTAATTGTGTCATTGTGAGATCATGCTATTTCTCCATTAATTTTACATTGTATATTTTTGTTTCTTTAAAAGTGTATGACAGTAAAAGTTAAAGTTTTGTGCTTTTCTTTGATTTACGGTAATTAAAAGTGTCTAATACGGTGATATACAATTTTTAATTTTACGCCCTATTTCTGATGTAATTTGAGAGTGTTTTCCTGTAATTTCTACAAACATTTTTTACAGTGTATGTGAATTGTTCCCCTCTAAAATAGGCATTGGTAGTAGCCTGAAGAATTCCCCATCAGTCAGCCTCTACTCTAGACATAAAGATAATAAAGAAGTGCCACATAAGGACACAACTAGGCTATAGTATTAAACTCAATTTACAAGACGGACCACAAAGCAGATGCCAAACCTTGTAAACCCATATTCTATTCTGTGTCTGACACTTTAATGTCTATTGGACAGCTTTAAATAGCCTAAGTACATGATTTTATTTCAGTGGCACAGTAAAAGTGGAATGTTTCTATAACCCAACTGACACCAAGTAGGGCTGGTGCAGGAACATGCATTGAAAAGTTTTACTTACACAGTTTAACTAGGTTTCCATCTGTCATCCAGACAATGCAAATAGCTATAAAATCTAAATGATGAGCATTAGCCGGGGGAGGAATCTACTCCCTGTTTTACTGGGCTTTTGTCCTCCATTTCTAACTAGCTCCTCGCTGGCCAAATTGGGTAGTAAAAACCTGTGAAGCAAGGCAAGGTGGACGGGGCACCATCTGTTGAGCTGGTATGTGGTCAGACAGCTGAGGGCCGGCCGGCCCACGGAGCCCCGGGGACGCAAAGACACTGGTCTAAAGCAGCTGTTCTCAACCTTGGGGTCGGGACCCCAATTGGGGTCGCGAGATGATTTCTGGGGGTCGCCAAATCATTTTGGAAGTCAGCTCTGTCTCCACTGTGTTAAAGTGTTCATGTGTTAATGTGTTTTAGTCTTTTTGGTCACTTAATGTCTTTTTTTTGTCATTCTGTGTGTTTTTTTTTAAGTCATTTTGAGTCTTTTTTGGTCATTTTATGTCTTTTTTTGATCATCTTGTGGTCAATTTGTGTCTTTTTTGGTCATTTTGTGTCTTTTTTTTGGTCATTTTGTTTCTGTTTTGGGTCATTTTGTTTCTTTTTGGGTCATTGTGTGCCTTTTTGGTAATTTTGTGCCTTTTTTGGTCATTTTATGGTCATTTGGTTTCCTTTTTTGGTCATTTTGTGTCTTTTTTGGTAATTTTGTTTCTTTTTTGTGTCATTTTGTCTCTTTTTTTTGTCATTTTATGGTCATTTGGTTTCCTTTTTTGGTAATTTTGTGTCTTTTTTTGGTAATTTTGTGTCTTTTTTGGTAATTTTGTTTCTTTTTTGGGTCATTTTGTGTCTTTTTTGGTCATTTTGTGTCTTTTTTGGTCAATTTGTGTCTTTTTGGTCATTTTGTGTCTTTTTTTGGTCATTCTGTGTCTTTTCTGGTCATTTTGTGTCTTTTTTGATCATTTTGTTTCCTTTTTTTGGTCATTTTGTGTCTTTTTTGGTCAATTTGTGTCTTTTTGGTCATTTTGTGTCTTTTTTTGGTCATTTGTGTCTTTTATTGGTAATTTTGTGTCTTTTTTGGTGATTTTGTTTCCTTTTTTGGTCATTTTGTTTCTTTTTTGGGTGATCTGAACTGTGCGTGTGAGATTCTGTTCAGTGAGCGGGGGTCGCAGACAACATGCCTGTTAAATTTGGGGTCGCGACTCAAAAAGGTTGAGAACTACTGGTCTAAAGGAGCGCTGACAGGCTGCAGGCAAAGGGCCAGGGCAACCCTTCAGACAAGAGTGTGTGTGTGTGTGTTTGTGTGGAGGTGCCAAGTGTGAAGTCTTCCTCCTTTTATCTGCTGCCTGTCAATTCAGTGTCCACTTGAATCACTGCTGAACCGTCCTTTCTGTTCAAGTCTACGTTACAAACTATTTACTGCTCCAGTGACAAATCTTGAGCTCTTTTATCAATGAAACCCACTGAAGCACAGACATTCTGACTGACACACCTCTGATCTAACTAGGGACGGGAATAATTCATTGATGATCGATTAATGGTTGTTAAGAATTTGGTTGTTCACGTGGAATTTATAATCACAAAATGACCAAAAAAAGACACAAAATGACCCAAAAAAGAAACAAAATGACCAAAAAAAGACACAACATGACCAAAAAAAAGACAAAATTACCAAAAAAAGGAAACAAAATGACCAAAAAAGACACAAAATGACTTAAAAAAACATGACCAAAAAGACTAAAACACATTAACACATGAACACATAACAAAATGCGTGTTTTTTCGTTTTCATTTTATCTCTGCGTATCAGTATCACTGAACTGAAATACGGACGATCGTTCAGTTCTGCGGCCGTACGTCAATAAGCCAATAAACTGAGAATTAAGTTGGATAAAGCTACAGTTTGCAAACTGAAAGTTGCAATAACAATTATAAAACACACAGAAATACAAGGATGAATTGGAGCAAAACTAGCTTACTGTATCAAACCTTGCTAGCATGGATTACTAGGTTTAATTTGATCCAAAAGTTATTTAAAAACACACTTAAATATGCAAGATTACTGTGAAAACTAACCTCATGCCTCCCAGTTTGTTCAAAGTTCTCAAATGTAATACGCTTAACTTTCTGTATCTTGCTTCTTGTTTTGTAAACAAAAAACCTTGATTGTGAGTGGCAGAAATACTATTGTATATTGTCTGAAAGTAAGCACTGTATGATAATACTCTCACAAAATAAAAATAAAAAATGTAATAACAAAAAAATCTACTTGATTTATTGTCTCCTTTACTAACATTAGGAGGAAATTTGGGTGAGGCTAAGTCCTTAACTGTCACACAGTTTCCCAGGCCAGGGAACACGGGACCTTTTTTCCGGCAACAGCATAAAGAAATAATAGGATGTCTTAGACAAAGATACACTTGTGGTGGGGGTTTAAATATAGCTGCCACAGGAGAGGCAGCAGTGGAGAGATGAGGGAGGGTCTGCATTGTTCAAGCTGTCCGCAGTGGAAACTTTACTGTCGCTAGCTGAAGAGCGAGTGATAACCCCCTGCACAGGCAACACGAGGGATGATAAGGGTCCACGCATGATACACACTCTGCACGCATGCAGTATGTGCTGGAAAACTGGCAAAGCCCCAGTGACAATTTGAGAAACAAAGGGCAAATCAGCGGGGAGTGGTCCAACTCCCACCCAGCTGCTCACAGAGCAGAGCTGCAACAAACTCCGCTTTTAAACTTCGGATTTTGATCGCTATTGTTGTTACAAACACAATGTTCTGCCTCAATTCCAAGGACAAGATATCTAAAATCTATTTAACTCGTTTCATTCATTCTAAAATGTTATTATTGTCGTCTGGTGTCCTTATTTACACATGTGTGAGTAAGTAAGTGTGTTTGTGGTGAATATGGCATAGCTTGTCTACCTGCACTCTTCAATTCATTTGTAATTGATTTTTTCTAATTGTTTGTTTTCTGTTGTTTTGTTTTGTTTTTTAACTGTAATTATGTATATCCATTGTGAAGCACATTGAGTCTGCCTTGTGCATGAAATGTGCTCTATAAATAAAGTTGAAAGTTGAAAGTTGAAAGTTACACAATAGATCAATTTTTTTCCAACATTTTTTCACATCGACAAAATTGAAAATTTGTTGTATTGGGGAATAAAAAGTTGAAATTTATGAATAAATAGGTGCTTGATTCAAAAATATAATATATCTTATGAAAAGAAGTTCATTCCTTTATTTATTTTTTATTTTACCAGGACAAAATCCCATTGAGATTCAAAATCCTTTTTTCAAGGGAGTCCTGGCTGTGTTACAGTGTTACACATTAGCACAAGCAACACACTTCACAACACTGCAAGTTCAAATAAACAAACATATAAAAAGACGGTACAAATTACACTCAGTGGTCAAATGGTCTTTTAGCCTGATTTCTGTAACAACTCGGGCTGTAACGCCTCGTGTATTGGTGCTGAACTGTCAGTCCGCGGCTCATCACCAAATCATTTTGGAAGTCAGCTCTGTCTCCACTGTGTTAAAGTGTTCATGTGTTTTAGTCTTTCTGGTAATTTTGTGTCTTTTTTTAGTCATTTTGTGTCTTTTTTTATCATTTTGTAATCAATTTGTGTCTTTTTTGTTATTTTGTGTCTTTTTTTGTCATTTTGTGTCATTTTGGGTAATTTTGTGTCTTTTTTGGTAATTTTGTGTCTTTTTTTGGTATTTTTGTGTCTTTTTTTGGTAATTTTGTGTCTTTTTTTAGTCATTTTGTGTCTTTTTTTATTATTTTGTGTCTTTTTTAGTCATTTTGTGTCTTTTATCATTTTGTGGTCAATTTGTGCCTTTTTGGTCATTTTGTGTGTTTTTTTGTCATTTTGTGTCTTTTTTGGTAATTTTGTGTCTTTTATTGGTCATACAACTCGGGCTGTAACGCCTCGTGTATTCGTGCTGAACTGTCAGTCCGGGGCTCATCAGCTCATGTTGCTAACGGACAAGTAGCTCAACATGCTGATTGACGTGCGACTCAGTCACACTGTGGCGAGCGCAAATGAAAGATCACAGCGGGAGGACCGCCTGCAGAGAGAGAGAGAGCTGGTAGTTGGTAGAGGGTAAATCACCCAGATGGGCCAATCAGCAGGACGAGCAAACAGGAGTTAGACCCAAAAAGAGATGGGGACGGACCGGATTACATCAAGGTTTGAGTGCTTTAAATCAGTAGTTCTCAACCTTTTTGAGTCGCGACCCCCAATTTAACATGCATGTTGTCCCCGACCCCACTCACTGAACACAATCTCCACGCACAGTTCAGATCATACAAACTCAGTTGATAGGATGTATTTTGGACAAATAATGAAGCAGACAGCAACTAAAAACAGTCAGCTTCAAGCCAGAGACTCCTTGTAAAGTAATAACTTGCTACTTTGGCAATTGTCAGAAAAGACACAAAATTACCCAAAAAAGAATCAACTTGACCACAAAATGATCAATAAAAGACACAAAATTACCAACAAAGACACAAAATTACCCAAAAAAGACACAAAATTACCAACAAAGACACCAAATGGCCCAAAAAAGAAACAAAATGACTAAAAAAGACACAAAATTACCAAAAAAAGACACAAAATGACCCAAAAATGACACAAAATGACTAAAAAAGACACAAACTGACCACAAAATAATTTTAAAAAAAGACACAAAATGACCAAAAAAAAAAGACACAAAATTGCCCAAAAGACACAAAATTACCAAAGACAAAAATTACCAAAAAAAGACACAAAATTACCAAAAAAGGCACAAAATTACCAAAAAAAGACACAAAATGACAAAAAAAAAGACACACAATCACAAAAAAAGACATTAAACGACTAAAAACACATTAACACATGAACACTTTAACACAGTGATTTGGCGACCCACAGAAATCATCTCGTGACCCCAATTGGGGTCGGGACCCCAAGGTTGAGAATAGCTGCTTTAAATGAAGCCTGACTTGCAATGCACTATTAATATCAGATACATATACTTCATATTTCATATTGATATAAAACATGTATCATTTTATATGATAGCGACTGTGTCACATGATTTGTCATTCACTGGTTATAGATGGAAAAATGTCCCTCCATGTGCATACAGTGTGTGTTAAACTTACTATTTTTATTTGTTTATAATGCTAAATAGGGATGTTTAAGAAAACAAATGTGTATTTGATTGCTATAGAAACATACTACACTTGCATTTTGCTATGCGTGCCTTGCAAGAGGAAGTCAGGTTGTCATTGGTGAAGTGCATCACTGTTGTGTCAGTTTTTGTTCCAACGGTAGAGTTTACCGTTTTAATAAAACAGAGCTAATCTGATTGAAAAAAATGAAAGCCCTCAGACTCTTCTGGGCCTTCATTTTCTCCAGAAGTGAGGCTGAGAGTGGGAGGACTAATGATGCAGCAATTAAAGCCGGCGCCAAGCTCCAACACCACAGCAGCTTGCTGAGGAGTAACACTCATACCACCCCCTGTGCAGCTGGCCCTCCATTTGCATCTGAGGGAAGAAAACAGCATGTGCATTTTGGATAGAGCACCACGACTGACCAGCATATTATTTCCATATATATATAGTACACATCTACTATTTCACACCATACTATTCCACAGAGGAAAAGGACCATCCAGATGGTTACCACTGCAAAGTTTAAAAGCCAGCATCTAGTAATATACTGTTGCTGCCATTACTATTATTACTATATACTGTAATATACTACTATTGTTACAATACCGGCCTTACCAGCCTTATTTATTATTATTATTACTATTATTATATATTACATATCATATCATTTTATTTTATTTTATATTGTTTATTATTATTATTATTTTTATTTTTTATATATATATATATATATATATATATATATATATATATATTTTTTTTTTTTTTTTTTTTTTTTTTTTTAATTTAAAAAAAAAATTATAGATTTTTTTTCAAAAAATAAATAAATAACTGACTGTGCTGCTACCTGTCTTGGCAGGACTCTTTTGTAAAAGAGATTTTTAATCTCAATAAGACTTTCCTGGTTAAATAAAGGTTAAAAAAAAAAAAGAGAGAGAGAGAATGGTCCCACAAAGAGAAAATATCCAGCGAGCCAACCAATGAAAATTAATGAGAATGAGTGTATATTTACAATGAACAGTACAATAAATCAGTTTGAACATAAATATATTGTCTCTGTACAGTTTTCAATGTAATATATGCTAAAAAAGGATAAGAAAATGATTACATAGTTTTGTGTTGAGACAGTGTACCAACTTTTTCAGAATAAGGGGTTGTAAATGCAAAGCTGAAACTCTTTGGAGTGCCATGTGAGATATAACAGGACGCATCAAGCTATTACAGCAGTGATGGAGTGCCATGAAGTGTGTGTATTTGAGTGTGTATTATGTATTGCTCTATCAGCGTACATCTTGGCTTGCCTTAAATGGGAACCAGAGGGTGTCAAACAGTCAAATACTGATGTTCATTGGAAGGGAGTTTTCCATTAAGGCTTAGCGAGTAGTGGAGAGAAACCAGACGGAGTTCTGACTGATGGAAGAACTACACTACTGGTCAAAAGTTTTAGAACACACCAACTTTTCCAGAATTTAATTGAAAATGATGCAGTTTAATGTCTCAGTGTACTCTGACATTAATGCACATTTGCAATATTTAAAATTCTTTATTGAACATGATAGTGTTTTGAAAGTAAAAAAAAGATTCAAAATCACATTTTATGTTGGACTAAAGGACTAAAAAAAGACACAAAATGACAAAAAAAGACACAAAATGACAAAAAAAAAGACACCAAAAGACACAAAATGACCAAAAAAAGACACAAAATGACTTACAAAGACACCAAAAGACACAAAATGACAAAAAAAAGACACAAAATGACTAAAAAAAGACACCAAAATGACTTACAAAGACATGAAAACGATTCAAAAATGGACAAAATAGCCCAAGACTCCATAGAGTTAAGTTGTTAACCCATTTCTTGTTCCCTGAAAAAGGCCTACTTGTATAATTCTGAAATGTACATTATTTTCCAGTTTTGGTTAAGCTTACCTTTTTTTATTTACCTCTGGCAGTTCACCACTTACCTTTGTACCCTTTCAAGCTGTTCATTTGACTTGAACTGCTTGAATTTCAATAAAAAACTGGAAAAATGGGGGTGTTCTAAAACTTTTGACCGGTAGTGTACTTTTTAGCAATGTGTCTCTGATTGATGCATGCTTTTTAATGCACCGAAAATGGCCGTTTAAAACCAAATGGTACCCCGTATTTATAGAAACATACAGTCATACCATCCAGGTGCTCTGACCAACTAACTGCATGACTGCAGAGCAGGAAACCCAAAAGAGGCCAGAGGAAAAGTGTAGTCACCAGCGTAGTGAGTACCAGGCTCTGCTTGATGACTTGGCCAGACCAGCTTTCAGACTGGGGCCACGGTGGAAAGAAAACAATGGCCTTAACTGGGAAATATTCACCCAGCGACTGTACGTGGCCCAGAGACAATAAGCACCCTCCATCAAAGGCTTAGGGTTAAATAAACAGCCGTCCTGCTGCGGACGTGTGGCTGAGTGTGTATGGGAAAAAGATAAAGGGAAGTGGTGAGTGTAGAGGTCTCTGCAGGGGATAAAAGAGAGAAGAGGTGCAACCCAGCTGGAGAAGCCATTTTCACTGGACTAATAAACCATCACACATAGTCAATGCAAAGAATCTAGACTACTGGTCAAAAGTTTTAGAACACCCCAATTTTTCCAGTTTTTTATTGAAATTCAAGCAGTTCAAGTCAAATGAACAGCTTGAAAGGGTCCAAAGGTAAGTGGTGAACTGCCAGAGGTAAATAAAAAAAGGTAAGCTTAACCAAAACTGAAAAATAATGTACATTTCAGAATTATACAAGTACGGTAGGCCTTTTTTTCAGGGAACAAGAAATGGGTTAACAACTTAACTCTATGGAGTCTTGGGCTATTTTGTCCATTTTTGAATTCTTTTCATGTCTTTGTAAGTCATTTTGTGTCTTTTTTTGGTCATTTTGTGTCTTTTTTTTAGTCATTTTGTGTCTTTTGGTGTCTTTTTTGTCATTTTGTGTCTTTTTTTGGTCATTTTGTGTCTTTTTTTAGTCCTTTAGTCCACCATAAAATGTGATTTTTAATCTTTTTTTTACTTTCAAAACACTATCATGCTCAATAAAGAATTTTAAATGTTGCAAATGTGCATTAATTTCAGAGTACACTGAGACATTAAACTGCATCATTTTTCATTAAATTCTGGAAAAGTTGGTGTGTTCTAAAACTTTTGACCAGTAGTGTATGTTTTTGTCAACATGGTCTCACAGGAATCTGTGGAATAGCCACGGAATCACTCAAATTTCCGTGAAACTGACACGGATTTTGCTACAATGGAAGTCAATGACAGTCATATCCCGTGGCTATTCCAACATACAAAGTGATTATGTACATTCACTGAGTGAATATTTAGAAAATAAAACATATATTTCTCGCTACAAATGTGATCAAAATCCATTTTTATGCAGAAACTAAGTCAAAATATTGATTTTTTTCACTAAAAATGAGAGAACTGTCCGCCATGTTTTTTGTTCTGACTGCCAGGACCTTGAAAGTCACGTGACTTGGAACAAACCAATAGGAACAAATATCCATGGAATAGCCACGGGATATGACTGTCATTAACTTGCATTGTAGCGAAATCCGTGTCAGTTTCACGGATTCCTGTGAGACCAGGTTCGTTTTTGTCCAGCTGTCAAAACAAATTCATCACAGCATGTGTGTTGTGGAACGTGAAACTCATCAAATGCTCTTTAGATATGTGAGAGGACACTTTGTTATGGCTATGCAGGGACCGCCGAATAACTGAGGGTTTTTAATGGTAAAGGCAAAGAGTGAAATGAGATCACAGTTATTCAGAAGTGGGAAAGGATTTTTAGCACATGCAGCAAGAGGACAGGGCTCTAAGGATGTTATCTCAGTTAGCTGTTTCAAAGCTACCGCTGGGTTTGATGAAGGAATATCACCTCTGGTATATTTCAATATGAGGTGATGGATGAGACAGTTTATCTGTGATACATATGTGAAAAAGATCTTCTAAGTGAAAATGTAGATATGCTGATTAAAGAAATGTGTCCATTCCAATCTCTGAACACAGTCCAAGCCATTTGTTTAGGAGATTTTTTTTTAATTTGTGATATTCATTTACTTATTTGGTTTGAAATTTTTTAAAATATATTTATTTGTTTTTTTTTTTCAGAATAACAAAGATACATAAAAATGTATACATACAATAAATAATAAATTAAATAAAAAATAGTAAATTCTTTTTTTTCAAAGATTGGTTTTAGATTTTTTTAAATTTCACTGTATTTTTTACAGAAATAACAAAGACACATAAAAATGTATACATACATTTAAAAAACTATAAATAATAAAATTAATTAAAATTAATAAATACTTTTTTTTCAAAGTTTGGTTTTAGATTTGTTTAAAATTCACTGTATTTTTTTTAAACAAATAACAAAGATACATCAAATGTATACATACAATAAATAATTAATTAAATAAAAAAGAATAAATACTTTTTTTCAAAGATTGGTTTTAGATTTGTTTAAATTTCACTGTATTTTTAACTAACCCTAGCATCAGTTAGCCGCTAGCATCAGTTAGCCGCTAGCTTTCGCTAATGACCGAATTTCCCAACAAATAAATAAGAGTTATCAGAACTATTGTCCCTTGTTGTGAACCCCAACTTAAAGATATAAGTAACAACAACTCACCAACTTGTTTTTGAGCAGACAACTGGCTTCCTTTGTTGTGCTAACTTACATTATTGCCCTAAATGTCAATCATTTATATTTCCAAGTTTTACCAACTTAAATCACTGTTTTAGGCCAAAAAAAATACAAGTTGGCTTTTTTGCAGTGTAGACTATCCCTCCATTAATAGACTTTGCCCATGCAGCCCCTGAGAACATTGAACTAAACTAAAGTGAGAATCCAGTCTGCAGATCTTTCCATTCCATTTATCCAATCTGTACCGACATGTGACTCACAATTTTATGCATCCCTTTTTCTGAACAAAGCCTGCAGCTGCTGGTGATAAGAGCTCTTTGGTTGAGCGGAGCAGGGAGGACATATCTTAAGGTCCTGCCTCTGTTAAAGAGCAACAGGCTGTGAGCCACGGCTCTCTTATTCAACAAGTTTGGCTTCTATGGAGATAAAAGAGCCCTTCTGTGGTCATTCAGTTTGTGTGTTTCTCCGTCAAACTCGGCTGAGAAAACACAGCAGGATGGAGGGAAATGCATGTGCGTGTGTGACTATAACAAACACAGTAAGAGGTGTAAAACTGGCACAACAGATCGTAGGAAAGTGAAGTGGATGTGGATCATAGATGAAAACATGAGTGGCCAGAAGGCCTGCTGTTGCTAAGCAGACTCTTTGTAACACACTTTGGGTTTACAAGATGAAAATGAGCCAAATTCCTGTGATAAACATCGCTGACGCAAGCTTAAGTACTGCACATAAACTGTGCACTGAGGTATAAATACCAACACTTTCATGACAAACTGTTAGAAACATAAAAACATAAAGCTCTTTCGGCAAACTGTCCAACATTCTTTGCTGCAGAAGATTATTCTAATCTGGGTTCTTAGAGAGTAACGGGGTTTGTTCTTACAGAGAAAGAGCATCCTAACTAAACCCACATGGGTGAGAATCTGATCAGAAAGTGACAAGTAAGGCAAGAAGCTGCAAACTTTCCAACCACATCAGTGTGTGAACAGAGAAAAAGGGTCATGATTCTAGACCGATTTCAAACAGCCAACGGAGAAGAAAAAAATTCATGCAATCTTGTCTTTTTGTCTTCTCTCTTTCCAATAATTTTAAGATTTTTTTAGTTTTATGTCCTGATCAAGCCCCTCTCACCTCTGCCTCATAAGTTTTATTGTTTGTGTTTATGTTATTATGTTTGGGTTTTTTTGCATATGTCTAAAAAAATAAAAATGAAAATGAAAATGATCGCTCTCTGTGCTGGTCTTGGTACTTTTTCTTATTTGTATAAGATCAAATGTAACAGGACATGTGAGAAAGAGAGCAGATACAGAGCATCAAAGACTTTGCATGCCAGTTCAGTCAAAGGAGATTTTTCTTTTTTGGGTGAATTGCATCTATATGGTTGAGGTTTTAATGCATAAGGACAGAATGTGAAATTACTTTATGCAATCTTTTTGTCTTCTCTCTTTCCCTAATTCTAAGATTTTTTCAGTTTTATGTCCTGATCAAGCCCCTCTCCTCTGCCTCATAATTTTTGTTGTTTGTGTTTATATCAATATGTTTGTTTTTTTTGCATACGCCTAAATAAATAAAAATGAAAATGAAAAAAGAAAGACACTACTTTTCGCTCTCTGTGCTGGCCTTGGTACTTTTGCTTATTTGTATAAGATCAAATGTAACAGGACATGTGAGAAAGAGAGCAGATACAGAGCATCAAAGACTTTGCATGCTTGATTAGATACCAGTTCAGTCAAAGGAGATTTTTGTTTTTTGGGTGAATCGCATCTATATGGACGAGGTTTAATGCATAAGGACAGAATGTGATATGAAGCTGCAAAACAACTTCAGTGCCTAAACTAGCAGAAGGATAGTCTAATATCTTAACTAACAGAATATCAATAAGATCCAGCTTTTAAAACCTGCTATTTAATTCTCATGTGACCCAAGAGGCAAGGAGCTGCACATATAGGGACAAACAGAAAGACTGGCTGACATTCTTTGTGTAATGCAAGCACAAATCAATGAATATTGATCTGAAAATACCATAAATACACCTAACATTCATTAAACATGCTAGATCTGCCTTCAAGCTTATACTTTGAGAATATTACATGGACTTGCACCATTCTATTGATCAAACAGTCGCTCCTCATATACCTGAAAGATCTATACGATCATAAAACTTCTGACTATTCCAAAAATAAAAAAACACATCAGTAGGTGGTAAGGCCTTCTCTTTTTCTAACTGCAGTCTGGTTTTTGCTCGCTTTTGTCCACACGAAAAGAAAGTTTCTTGCTTTGACTTGTCTCAAAACACGACTTTCATGCTCAAAAGCCATTATTGACTTAGCAGCTGGGCGTGTCAGGACATGGAGCTATAGCTTGGGAAATCCAAAGTGCATTCTGGCTTAGAACTGAGTCATGAAGATCTTCTTTAGGTAACTCCTCTTTGCACGTCAACTAACAATTAGAATTTATCTTCATGGCTCCGTCTACTATCACATCACCATAGCGACACTGTGGCGCTGACATATTAGCACCTTATCAGCTCTATACGTTTATGAGCACAGATCAGTCTGAGTCTAGAGCTCTTAAACATCTCCTGTCTTTTGCATCCAGCTTTAACGAGTCTTGTTGAATACTACAGCTAATGCAATATATCAAGAGGTACACGACCGGTCAAAAGTTTTAGAACACCACAATTTTTCCAGTTTTTTATTGAAATTCAAGCAGTTCAAGTCAAATGAACAGCTTGAAAGGGTACAAAGGTAAGTGGTGAACTGCCAGAGGTAAATAAAAAAAGGTAAGCTTAACCAAAACTGAAAAATAATGTACATTTCAGAATTATAGAAGTAGGCCTTTTTCAGGGAACAAGAAATGGGTTAACAACTTAAAGCAGTTCTGCAGCAACGGAGGTTGATCAAGCCTTGAAAGTTGCTAAGTTGCTACCAATTCCTACAGGTGTCCCAACTTTTCTTGATCACTTACAACCTACAAGTTGCTCCACAATTAAGGGAACTTCTGCAACAGAGTTGGGAAGAACTTTCTGAAGAATATTTGATTTCCATCGAGTGTGTTGAGCTGTTCTATCTGTTAAGGTGCTACTTCCATGAGTCAACAGTTTAGAATACATCTTCCTTTCTAAACTGATTCTATGATTTATTTTCAATTGTTTATTTGTTATATGCAATAATTTCAGAGTACACTGAGACATTAAACTGCATCATTTTCAATAAAATTCTGGAAAAGCTGGGAGTGTTCTAAAACTTTTGACCAGTAGTGTATATTGTACATAGGCCATATCAGACAACCCAAAGCCAAGGTAACCAAAATAAATCTCTCAAAAAAAAGAATTTGACCAAACAAATTAGTCCGTTGTAGCTGCCAGGAGCACATCAACATGTCTGAACATGACTGAGCACCATCAGACACCATGACTTGATGCTTCCATTGCGTCACTTCCATTGTACTACTGGATGTGAATTTTCATGGGGGCTGAATCTACACTGTTGTCTCTTCAGGGGATCTTATGAATGAGTCCTTGGCCTCATCAGTGGGATGGGTGGGGGGTGTCCCCCTCTGGCTTTCCCATCCTGGATAATTATGGCTCTTGGAGTGAACCCAAGCTCTGCTAGCTCCATGTTGACACTCCCACCCTTATCCCAGTTCCTTATCTGGGCCCAATGGGGCCTGGCTATTCATTGTCCCACTCTGCTCACACACACATTATCAAATCCTCCTGAGCGGGGTCAATGAACTCTGGAAAAAGTTGGCTGTTTTGACCCACTGTAAAGCCTCATGTTATAGATCACTGAGAGTCTCCAGATTCACATATATGTCCATGAGAGCGTCATTTCCCCAGAGAGACCCCCACTATAAACTCTCCTGTCTGCTTCACTGACTGACTGATTATTTTTGCCTGGTAAGATCAACATCGCAGGCCAGCTGGAGGTACGGATGGTTCTCAGCATCATGTCCACTCCACACCTCTGCTGTTTGGGATCTGAAAGACTGTGTTCTGGGGCAGGGCGACCCGACTCAGCAGCTGGGTGATACAGTCAGAAAAACAGCTCCATGTACCAAAAAGATACACTACTGGTCAAAAGTTTTAGAACACACCTACTTTTCCAGAATTTAATTGAAAATGATGCAGTTTAATGTCTCAACGACTCTGAAATTAATGCACATTTGCAACATTTAAAATTCTTTATTGAGCATGATAGTGTTTTGAAAGTAAAAAAAAGATTCAAAATCACATTTTATGTTGGACTAAAGGACTAAAAAAAGACACAAAATGACAAAAAAGACACCTAAAGAAGCAAAATGACTAAAAGAAGAACATTTTAAATGTTGCAAATATGCATTAATTTCAGAGTACACTGACACATTAAACTGCATCATTTTCAATTAAATTCTGGAAAAGTTGGTGTGTTCTAAAACTTTTGACCAGTAGTGTATATTATAGAGGTAAGCCCCGTTATCTGCGTCACCCAGTGCTCTGTGTTTTCGTCCCTCCCATGAAGGAATGTATGACAAACTCACCGACTTGTAACAGCTGGACGTCAGTCAACAATTTAACTTCTGCAAGGTGTCGTACAAAATGATTAGGTAACATTCCCCGGTACCAGCTTACTCTCCTTTGAAGTCTCCGCTTCCATTTTTTAATGGCTGTTGTGGTTCTTTTATTTTTAGCATTCGTTTGAATTCATTTGGAGAAACCACAAGATTCTTTCCATAGAGAAGTAGTTACGAGCATTGTGGACTCAGAAAAGGGGAAGTAACCCAAACACTTATTCTACCGCCTGCACCACACCATATCCCATGCTCATATTGAATACTTTAAATTTTCGTTGAATATTTAATGTTGAATACAATCAGCTGCTGACATGCCATGACGCATTTAAAAGGCTATCTGTTTAGATGGATTCCAGCTCAGTGCTCACTTCTCATTAAATGCCCTGTGGCTGCATATAACAGCGTCACCAACCTGTTTAAACCAACAGTCTCTGGTCTCACTCAGAGTCAGTGTGTCGCTCACTTCCAAGCATCTTTTGTAACCGGTAAGCTACTGACGACACCTTCACTTCCCCACAGGTTAAGTGTAAACTGCATGTATATTACTACTCAGTAGGCCAGAGGTGTCAAACTCAAATACACAATGAGCCAAAATTTAAAACTTGCGGGCCAACATTGAACAAAAAAAACCTTTTAATATATACCAAACATGTTTTGCTTTAACATTAAATATGGAACCAGCAACGCTTATAAACATACAATATATAACTAAATAGTGCAGACATGCAAAATCAAATTTCAAATAAAAAACACATCAATGTCATTAATTTATTAAATAAAAAAAAATAAAAATCGTATGCCTCTTTTCTATTTGCATCCTTCTGATTTAAATATCAAAATAAACTTTTTCAACAGGTTAATAAATTCTGCCTTTCTTTTCTCCATTTTTGGGAAGGCGTAGCTGGGAGACAGCTCTAGCTTGAGGTTGCTATGACGACTGTCACAGAGGAGCGTTTCTGGGTCCTGTCCTGATTGACGCGCCAAAACAACAGCAGGGCATTGTGGGATTTGTAGTATTAGCGGTAAATGCGCCGTATAATACCGGCGGGTCAGCTTTTATAGTACAATAATAATATAATAAATTGGTATTGCCTTGCGGGCCAAATAAAATTACACTGCGGGCCAAATTTGGCCCGCGGGCCAGAGTTTGACACCCCTGCAGTAGGCGAACGAAGAGGGAAGAGCCCAGCACCTAATCCCCATCCGATGGGTGCATTGGGGAAATGCTACATGAATCACCTGTTGAACTGACTTTAGCAGTTTACATAACAGAAACTTGATTGTCTTGCTGTTATTGCAGAACATGTGAATTAGCCAAAAACACCTTGAATTAGCCTTTAGCTCTTAGACTGAACCGCTGCAGGATGAATACAGGGGAGACTGGAAAAGGATATTTGTCTTAATTTTTGGCATTAAAAAGTCTCTTTTTGGCCTTGCAGTGGTTGCTGTCGGCTTGAAAGCCTGCCAAGCCTGTACAACGAGGTAATAGGCTTGGGCCAATGGTTGATTCTATTGACAATCAACAATGGTTTGAATCAATTGGCGTTGCCAATCTAGCTGTCAATGCTTTGGCGATTTTCTTTGCCAGACAAACACTGCCATGGTGAATTTTAAGGTGGACATATACCCCTTTTTGACCAAGGCAGTTTGAGTTCTTGAACCAGTTCTTGGAGTTTTCGACTGCCAACGAACCGGCTCCCAGCCAGGAAAACTGGTTTCAGAGTGGCACCAACTCTTTGCTGGTCTCGAATCACAAACTACTTACATTTACATTTACATTTACATTTAGTCATTTAGCAGACGCTTTTATCCAAAGCGACTTACAGGAAGAGTAAAAGCAAACAATCAAGGTATAGTGCAATATGAGCTATTAGTGCTAGTGCCAATCAAACTTTGAGGAGTAGACTTATGTGGTCTAGGAGAGAAGATGCTCTCTGAAGAGCTGGGTCTTCAGGAGTTTTTTTAAAGGTAGAGAGGGACGCCCCTGCTCTGGTAGGAACTGGTAGTGTGTTCCACCAGCGGGGAACAAGAAGTGCAAAGACATGAGGGGCTGGGGACAGGATTATTGTGACCAACAAGTTTTTCTTTAATTTAATTTGTTGAACTGCAATGTGATCGATACCAGAGAGTCTGCACTAGGCAGCTAGTTAGAGCTAGCAGGCTAGCGTTAGCTTACAAGTCTAACATTTACATCCTACGTTCAGTGTTAATATGAACGTAATCGCCGTCCATAGCGATCAAGACGAGCAGCACAGATGTGTTGAACCGGTCGTGTTTGGATCCCACTCTAGGCTCACAAAGCCAGAGGCAACATTTATAAGGAGATGATGTCGTCCGCCATTGTTATTATGTCCGAAGTTGCTGTTTGTTGTTTCTGGGAAAGCGGAGACGTATTCAGTGATGTTGTGCACACAATAACCCAACCCTACTAGGAGACTTTGACCATGAACCGTCTTGATGGGGCTGATCTTTGAGGGAACAGAGGCTGCTGCAGGGTTTTATTGAGCTTTTAGCGCTCTGCCACTGTCTGGTGTGACTAGGCCTTTATGTGTTTGAATAGGCCTGAACTCAAAGTGAAGTTTTTATCTGATGACGCTTCTAAAAGGAATCATAATAATGAGCTTGTCTAGTTTGCCATCAGTAATTGGCTATGTATGATTGTTGTTTCAAACGTTCATATGTCTTCCAACCTAGTCAGGTTGCTTTCTGACTTCACACAAATCACATCAGACGAACCTCAAGTCTGCTGTTGATTTGGTTGCTCGCATTTCCAAAACAGGACAGAACTGAGGTCTACTGTAGATCCTCCATGTGATTCATCTCTAACCCGCATCCAAATTAGGAAGTGCAGATGTTCACATTTTTTGCCTGAAGTGTCTCTTCAAGCATCTGACACATGGCAATGAATAATTAAAGGTAGCTTACCACTTATCTTCCTACCTCCTGCTTATATGTATGTACACTACCGGTCAAAAGTTTTAGAACAGCCCAATTTTTTCAGAAATTCAAGCAGCTTACCTTTTTTTACTTACCTCTGGCAGTTCACCACTTACCTTTGTACCCTTTCAAGCTGTTCATTTGACTTGAACTGCTTGAATTTCAATAAAAAACTGGAAAAATTGGGGTGTTCTAAAACTTTTGACCGGTAGTGTATATTATATTATATTTAATAAGAGAGCCCTCAACTTTTACCTCCAGTGACAGGCTGGAGTGGCCTCCAGCTGCAGGGCTCTCCTTAAACACTTGAACACAATCCTACTCTGCTATTCACATATTTCAATTTCCATAGTGAGTTTTAAATTCAAATGCTTGTCCATATACTGTACAATACACATGCAAAATCTTTTTATTGCATGTAGTTATTTAACTAACAGATTGCAGCATTCATAAAACCGTTCTTACACATTACAACATGTTGTTTCAAAATAAAAGCTTCTGCAACAGGTTGTCAATCTATCATACACAATGTGTTACACAAGGTTAAGACATAATCATTTAGGAATACCATTGAATTTTGTACCATCTACCATTTTTTTATTGCTTGTTTTTTATCAGTACTCTCAAAATGATGTATTGGGAATAACAAATTTGTTGTTATAACCAAAGGAAAATACATGTTTGAATATAAAAATTAAATATATCGCTAACTAGGGATACAGGACATATATAAAAACTATATAAAAACTTTTTTGTTCAGGGAGGCATTTTTAGGTTGTCCCTAGATGTTTTTATTTTGTCTCCGCATAATATACTTTATTACCTGTGTCTTTTTTTATCTACTGCTGATTTTAATGAGTTTTCTCTTTCTTGTTTCTGGTTTCTGTAGCACTTTGAGATTTCTGTATGAAAAGTGCTTTACAAATAAAATGTATTATTATTATTATTATTATTATTATTATTATTATTATATCTGGCTGATACATTTTAGGCTGATGACAAATTCATATTATTATGTTTTATTCAGATAGTTAAATTATAGCTTTTTGAATAAATTAACATTTCAAGAGTCCGAATTGTTGTTTGTTTTTTTGAGTTAACAATAGTGATGTCAGTTGGAGCTATGATATATTAAATCATCCATCCTTGCTCATGACATCATAACCTTTCTTATGCTAATGTGTGTATAAATTACAGGATATGACATTTATTTTATGACAAGTACAAAAATGTGAATGAATCAGTCTTATCGGGTTCAGTCATGAGAAGCAGGTGATGCAGTATCCATTGGAAAAAAAAAAAAATACTATAATAATACTAAATAAATAGAGCTATTGGTAACAGACTTACTATGACTATACAGTGGTGTCATTTTAACTGTAAAATGCTATCAAACACTCTTTGAGTCCTCCTCCAGACACATTTAAAAGTTTGTCAAAAATACTCTGTTACGAGTATTTTAGTCTTTGTTTTTATCTTTTTATGTTTTGTGGTATCGAAAATGGTATCGAGTATCGAATATTTTCCTGAGCATTTTTATTTGTTCAGGCTTTTGATTAATTGTTTCGGGACTGCTATGGTTGTTTAAATTGCTGTTGTTTTGGTCTTTTAAAACTTGTATGTACATTTTTTTGTTATGTGTATGATTTTTATGTGAAGCACTTTGTGACTTCTGTCTGTGAAAGGTGCTATATAAATAAAGTTTACTTACTTACTTACTATCTAGTTGAAAAGTTTAGTATTGTGACAACCCTGCTACAAAGTAGTGATGTGCCTAATCTAGATTGTCCAGCACATATTTGAATTTCCGATCTTAGGAAAGTACACAGACATCTCCTTCTTGTGACAAGTACAAGTCAATATAGTCAAAGTTAGACATAAGAAAAACATTTTGAGTGCGCAAGGACTTTAAACATATATAATTTAGTATAACTGATTAAATATATAACTGCCATTGTAGGCTGCAACATTATGACAAAGACTTCGTTCTACTTACAATTCTGACTTTTCACGGCCTGCTGGTGCCAACTTTCAGCTCTCTCCAACATCTTTTTCCTTCTGAAATTCTAATTCCGTGTTATGACAGGATGGGGGAGGGCAGAGCAGGGAGAAAACCGAAATAGCATCATCTGATCTTTCTTTCATAAACTTTTCCACTCCTGCAGCAACACACTGGGACAGACTTTGGCAGAGGAAGAAACGCAAAATCAAGCTGTCAGATGAAGTATTTAGTCACAGCCTCTGCTGTTGAGCTTCTCCTCATAAAACTTGAGCCAAAAATACTGCAGAAAACATGGAGAGCTGGACACAAAGTAAAGACTTGATTATTAAGAGTAAAGCCATTTTCACATTGTTTGCTTTCACCCAGTTTTACATCCACACAGCATCATGTCTGCTATCACATATTTGCACCACTATTGCCAACCCTATAAATACACATCCTGAATGCTCAATTACATTATTCAGTTAGGGAATTCACTACCAGCAGGCATGTGACTAAAGGCTAAATATAGTTTCAATGCTGTCTGCAGTAACATCTTCCAACGCTTACAAGGAAAACGCACTGGAACCACATTTCTCCAACACTAATGAGGTGGAGAGGAATAGGTTTGGTAAAGACAAAGTGACAAATATGAATGGCACTTTACTGTGTTGTGTGTGGAAGGTCCTTTTTATTACTTTTTTTGGTAATTTTGTGTCTTTTTTCTGCCATTTTGTTTCTTTTTTTGAGTAATTTAGTTTTTTCTGTCTTTTTGTGTCTTTTTTGGTCATTTTGTGTCTTTTTTTAGTAATTTTGTGTCTTTTTTTTTGGTAATTTTGTGTCTTTTTTCAGTCATTTTGTTTCTTTTTTTGAGTAATTTAGTTTTTTCTGTCTTTTTGTGTCTTTTTTGGTCATTTTGTATCTTTTTTGGTCATTTTGTGATGGGGTTTTTTTTGTCATTTTTTGTCTTTTTTTTAGCAATTTTGTGTCTTTTTTGGTAATTTTGTGTCTTTTTTTGGTAATTTTGTGTCTTTTTTAGGTCATTTTGTTTCTTTTTTGAGTAATTTAGTTTTTTCTGTCTTTTTGTGTCTTTTTTGGTCATTTTGTGTCTTTTTTTGGTAATTTTGTGTCTTTTTTTGGTAATTTTGTGTCTTTTTTTGGGTCATTTTGTTTCTTTTTTTGAGTAATTTAGTTTTTTCTGTCTTTTTGTGTCTTTTTTGGTCATTTTGTGATGGGTTTTTTTTGGTCATTTTGTGTCTTTTTTTAGTCATTTTGTGTCATTGTTTTGGTAATTTTGTGTCTTTTTTAAGTAAACACTACCAGCAGGCATGTGACTAAAGGCTAAATATAGTTTCAATGCTGTCTGCAGTAACATCTTCCAATGCTTACAAGGAAAACGCACTGGAACCACATTTCTCCAACACTAATGAGGTGGAGAGGAATAGGTTTGGTAAAGAAAAAAAACCTTTTTAAATATTTCCCAACCACACACACAGACTGTATAACAGAAATGTGAAGTTGGTCTAAATCATGGGTTTCAAACTGGTGGCCCGCAGGCCAATTGTGGCCCTCGTGACGATATTTTGTGGCCCCCACCTTGATATGAAAGTTTAATGTGAGTTTTATATGAATGGCACTTTACCGTGTTGTGTGTGGAAGGTCCTTTTAATTACTTTTTTGGGTAATTTTGTGTCTTTTTTTGGTAATTTTGTGTCTTTTTTCGGCCATTGCGTTTCTTTTTTTGAGTAATTTCGTTTTTTCTGTCTTTTTGTGTCTTTTTTGGTCATTTTGTGTCTTTTTTAAGTAAACACTACCAGCAGGCATGTGACTAAAGGTTAAATATAGTTTCAATGCACTGGATTGAAGGTTTGGTAAAGACAAAAAACCTTTTTAAATATTTCCCAACCACACACACAGACTGTATAACAGTCAGTGAAGACAAAACACTGGGACTAGTGTGCATAGCTCCATGGTTTGAGGACATACTGAGTCAGCCAGGTATTTTTTTCTGCTCTGTACTATCTTTAGTGGTGTAAATATGGCAGCTCAGGAGGGTCCGGGCAGTGATAGTGTGAGATAATGAGCTGTCAGTTGGACAGCAGAGGGAGAAACAGAGAGACGTGATGAAAAAGTAAGCTGGAAGTCCAAAACCCACAAGGGGGGCTATTCATAGCAATCTATTGCATCACCATATGGCCATCTTGGCTTGGCGAGCAAGAGGTGTATGTAATCAAAACCAGAGTGGTTGTAATCAAATAAAAGCCATGGCCGGTGACCAGTGTTTACCGCCATGAGAGCATTGGAAGATGCAGAAAGCCATCATTAGGATCATTTGAACAGAGAGGAGTCGATACACAGCAACAGCAACACATCGGCTTACATCCTCAGCAATAAAAGCTGCCAGCAGAGTTGGCATCTGTCACGTTTTAATCATTTGGATTACTCCAACTGAGCTTCCCGTTTGGAAAGTGTCCGGCAGTCATGATATGATCTCTGTCCATGGGCCAGATTGGGTTACCAACGGAGATCCCGTAGCGGACAGGGACACTCAAATCACACCTTTAGTTTGTTTTCTCTGGACCCAACCATGGTGGAAAAGTTTACTTGTTTTACTTTTTCTGCTGGGTTTATTTAGGTTGGGACTAAGCAAACCATGGCCAGGAAACATAACAACGACTGCTAAGTGGTAGAAGTTTGGGCTGGTGGAAGAAGTCAACTGGAGTCCAGTCCATGCAACTTAGAGTGCTGAGAAAAAGGTTTGCCTCATGCCTGACTTCTTGTATTTTTGCACATTTGTCACACTGAACTGTTTCACATTAAACAAAAATGGAAAATCGTACGAAGTCAGCCTGGGTAAACATTAAATACTTAATTTTTTGTCACCCAACCAACTGGCCCTGTGTGAAAAAGTAATTGCCTGCTTTGTTACTCATTCAACCAATTAAACAAATTGAAGCCCTGTTGACTCTAAACATCACTTAAATAGAATCTTCTCAGCAATGTGAAGTTGGTCTAAATCATGGGTTTCAAACTCGCGGTCCGCGGGCCAATTGCGGCCCTCCCGACAATATTTTGTGGCCCCCACCTTGATATAAAAGTTTAATGGGAGTTTTATATGAATGGCACTTTACCATGTTGTGTGTGGAAGGTCCTTTTAATTACTTTTTTGGTAATTTTGTGTCTTTTTTTTTTGGTAATTTTGTGTCTTTTTTAAATAGTTTTGTGTCTTTTTTCGGCCATTTTGTTTCTTTTTTTAAGTAATTTAGTTTTTTCTGTCTTTTTTGGTCATTTTTTGGCTTTTTTGGTCATTTTGTGTATTTTTTGGTAATTTTGTGTCATTTTTTGGTAATTTTGTGTCTTTTTTTGGTAATTTTGTGTCTTTTTTAAGTAATTTAGTTTTTTCTGTCATTTTGTGTCTTTTTTTAGTAATTTTGTGTCTTTTTTTTGGTCATTTTGATACTGCCTCCAGCGTTCCCCAGGTAATTTGAGTTTAAGACCCCTGGTCTAAATGGTCTCAACAAGCTGCAGTATGATGCGATCAGAAGAAATGAGAATGAAAGTTGTTGAAATCTACCAGTCTGGGATGGGTTATAAAGCTTTCTAGGGCTCTAGAACTCCAGACAACAGTGAGAATCATTGTGTCTTGGGTGAATCTTTCAAGGAGTGGCAGGTCTACTAAAACTCTTTACAACACCACATCAACAATTAATCCAGGAAGTTACAAAAGAACCCAGATAACATCTGAGGAACTGAAGGGTTTGCTGACGTCAGATAATGTCACTTTTTTTACGACTTTAACATCTCAACAAGACGAGGAAAGACAACTTGTTTTCACATTTGGTGACCCTTGAGCCTAGTGATAATATTCTGTGGACACAGTAAGGAAGTGTTGGTAGTGTGATGGTGTTGGGATGCTTTGCTGCTTTGGGACTAAGGTGACTTGCCATAATTACTGTGAACATGAATTCTGCTCTTTACCAAAAAATTCAGCGGGAGAATGTCCGGTCAAATGGATTTTGTGTTTGCTCAGGTTATCTTTGTCTTATATTCAATTTAGTTTGAAGGGCTGAACAGATAGGCTGTGTGACAAAGGTGCAAAAATGGAAAGAAATCAGGAAGGAGGCAATCCTTTTTCACATCACGGTAGATGACATATGACGAACAAACCTGCACAGGCTCGTCTGAGACGTATTTTATCAGATGTCGGAGAAGGAAATCATAAATAATAGGTGGTTGCACGCATTCAGCACTTGAGCACTTTTGTTGTGTCAAGCATGAATTTCAACATTCTAACTTTCCATTTTGGAGTCGTTTCCTGTAAGTGGTTTATTGATACAGCAGATTAGTTTCAAACACAAAGAACTACACCTTCCTCGCCTTTCAAAACAAAAGCTGCACCTCAGGCGTCACGCTGCTGTTATTTGGTGACACCTTAATCCAGCCAGCAGTGTCCACCTGTTCAAACAAGCCAACACCAAAAGGAAAACTCTCCGAACATCTTTGATGTGCCCGCAAGTTTCCAATCAGAGTTCAACTCAGCTGTAACAGCCAACAAAAGTAGTGCCTCAACTAGGGTTGCAAAATTCCTGGAATTTTCAAAGACGGAAACTTTCCATGGGAATTAACGGGAATTAATGGGAATTAACGGGAATTTATGGGAATAAACTGGGAATTTTCAAAATTGAAGGTTGGCTCTTCTTAGGGAACTTAAATATAGTTGAGGAAAGTATATTTTTTTGAATGAGTGGGGTTAGGGGATGGGTGATATTGAACCCAACACTCCTGTTTTTGTTCATCCATGAAACAAGTAATTAGAACGTGTTCTACTCTACTTACAAATAAATCTGTTGAAATATCTGTTGAAAACATTTTGTATGGATGTTTTCTTATGACTTCTGCTTATATTTATGCTTGTATATAATATATTCCCAATTAGTTCTCCTAAATTCCCATTAATTCCCATAATTCCCATTATTCCCATGGAAAGCTTCCAATATGGAATATTTCCAAAATTCCCAAGCTTAACTTCCCATGGAAATTTACCGGAAATTTTCGGGAAATTAACCGGAAATTTTCTGCCCCTTTGCAACCCTAGCCTCAACTCCATCATCAAGTTTTTTCTGTTCTTCATGGTTGACCTGCTATATTGCCACTTGTTTATTATAATTATCCTCGTGACATTTTAAAGGATGTCCTAAATCAAGAAAACATTCATTTGTTCACTAATTTGTGCACTCGCATTCTTACTCTTTTTGATCCTGTATTCGAGCCATTAGCCAGCATGACAACTGACACCAGTTGACATTTATAAAAAGAAAAAATAATTAGCTTAATTGGCTTCTTCTTCTATGGTGAGCTGTGTACTGCAGGCTTAATTTGGATCAGCAAACCTGCAGGACCCGTGGGAATCCTGCAGTGAATCCCCACTGTGTCTCCAGGATGGGAACGGATAATAAGAACAAGCCTAGGGAGTAAATATCCTCAGGCTTTAGAGGGCTTTATGTATAGAGTAGGATGATGTATGTTTGAGCTTCATCATCACACACTGTTGCATAGATCGGCAGTAAATGTTGAAGAATAAGGTCAACGTGTAGCAATCTTTGCTCAACATTGATTAAGAAAATGTGTTCCTAAGCCGTATTCGTGCAAGGGATGGATTTTAATCAAAAGATTTAAAATTTAAAGTATGTAAGTCTAGCAAAGGCAACCTTGGCTATCGGTCTGGCAACGATTTAGCATCTGGCAGTAACTGCAATTATTTCTGGTGTAGCCAGCAGATAACCAAATAATGGATTTGAAGACCAAGATTTCATTTTTTACAGTCCAGTTAGTAACTTGGGATGTTGAAGTTGAGAAACAAGCAATTTCTATATAACAGATGATAAGTTAACCCTATAAAGCCAAGTGTATCATATTTGATACACAAGTTTTTGAGACCTATACATCATCAGTGTGATATTTTTTTCCTGAAAAACCTGAGCAACAAATTGCACAAAAATACAAAATATAGCAAAAATTATGTGCAGGTTCCACTGGTGGATCAGTCATTACTTCGTGAAAACTTCAGATAAGCAGATGTATGATGTTGTGTTATATGGAAAAAAATATTTTGCATGTTTGAGGAAAATGTTAAAAGAAAGTAAAGCCTTAAAAGGTTAAAAACGTTTTTGTTAGTTCAAGAAAAACAAACTGTGAGCAACAAATTGCACAAAAAGAACTGATGTATCAAATATGATACAAATTAGAATCATATATCCCTATTGTTTTTGGATTTTTTTTTTAATTATCTGTCAGCAGGTTCAATAAACACTCAAGTTTAAAAAAAAAAAAATTCTGGCAATTATTTAATGGTTCAGGCTTTATAGGGTTAAATCATCCTTAGATGATAGCCAATGGGTTCCAGGACTACATTTAGGCATAACACGTTTACCGTTTACTTGCATGCAACCGAAACCTAGATTCTTCATTTATATGCAGATATCTGTTTATATTATATCTGTTTATATCTTAATTATATTAAGAAAAAGACCAGCAACATTCTACATGGTTGAAACGGAAATAGTTTTTCTGTTTTTAGACTGACTGAATGACGTACTCAGAAGGTAAAGGACTAAAAAGATAATCAAGCTCTCAGCTGGAGGGGAACTTTACCTTTCAAACACAAAGTGAGCATGTGAAACTCAACAAAAAGCAAATAATGCTTAACTCTAGATGGGCGTTTTAAACATGGGAGAAACCAATGTTTGCTGTCATAATGACATTCACTGAGGATGGCTCAAAGGGCCAATAATGGAAAATGACTTCAGCTGGTGGATGATTGTTTGTCTTTTGCTTTAGATGTTGTTCAAGCAATAACTCATAACTGGAGTCAGAGGAAATTCTAATTGGCTAAATGGCACAATGAGGTTAATCGGAAGAATAGCCGCCTTCACCCCAAGCCATCAGTTTTAATCACCATGTACAGGCCACATGAGTGTATTTAAAAACCAGCACAATGGAGTGGAGATTATTTTCCATATGAGTAACAGAGTGAGGGAAAGACCCAGACGGAATAGTGTTACAAGCAAATTAAAAAAGGGAAAATTGGACATTAACTGAAACAACAGTACTGTGTGACCGAAGGGGAAACTACGGAGGAAAATAGGAGAGAGTGACCGAGCAAGAGGCCGCCAAACAAGAATAAATCTCATACTGGCTTTTAGAAAGCTTGCCAATAATGAAAGGCTGCAAGACGGATGCTTTTTGCCATTGGACTAACATTAGAAGCTAATATTAGCTAGCCTGCTGTGTGTTGTGTTGCTGCACTTGTGAGAAAAGTTGTCAAGTAATTTTTGATTATCATAACAAATGCATGTGTACAGCTATTCATATTTGAGAAAGCTGTATAGTAGTAATGGTACTGTAAACTGTAGGAACGCAAAAAAAAGTAGATCTTACATTGTGTTGCTTTAACCCTTTGATGCACAACATGGGTCTAAAGTTATATTCTATGTCTTTGCAATAAATTAATTCCAGCATTCAGTATTGCAGGTTTTTCTCAAATAACTTGTTTTTGATCATCATACATCCTAATTTTTTGTTTCATTTCTTACTTTTTGAATAAAAACCCTTTTTTTTAAATCACTAATTAATGCACAAGGTCATTTTTGACCCATGTGTGTAAACTTGAAGTAATAATACAAAAAATATTTTTCTTCATGAAGTATGAAAGGAAAAAATGGATATATTGATCTGTTGTAATAAAAAAAAGGACAAAAAACACCCAAAAAAAGATTCAAACACACATTAAATAACATGGGAAATGAATGTGCATCATTTTTGACCCATGTTGTGCATTAGAAGGTGTTTATGTGTTATGCATCAAAGGGTTAAAGGTCAAAGTAAGCGCTCAGATATTGAGCAACATCAACAAATATATTTTTTATATGTTTTTGCTCACTCTTCAGTGTAAAGTAACACAGGGAAAATGCCATGGTTGTGTTATTTTTAACAGCAACAAAGCTTTAAATAATAAATGTTATATTTGCTCAGGAGAATAGAGGGGGGGATTCAATGGGACACTATTTTGCAATGCATCTGTGCCACTTTTTTCATTTTTTTTTTTAAGTAAATTGCATTTATCACAACCTTTTTCCACAAGACAACAGGTTTCAAAAACTACAAATCAGGCTCACTTGTGTTGACCGTGCTCTGATGTGTCCCACTCACAAATTCTATCTGTGTCATTCTTGCTGAAACCTGCGAGCCTGAGGGTCCAAACTCCCAAACAGCATATGATAACAGGCAACATCAGCCTATCTTCAGCTCGTTAATCAATCCCTGACATTGGTCCATCGCCATCTTATTAGGGGTGGGCAATATGGCCCTAAAAGAATATCACGATATTTCAGGCGATAACGATATTCTTGACGATATTACGAAATACTTAAAAAGATATAGGAAATGTGTTTTTTTTTAGTCTGTATAAATAAATAAAAATCTAAAATGTAGTGTGAAGTGCAAATCTCAACAGTTGCCAAATACAAAAAAAAAATGTATGAGAAAATAATAAAATTAACCATTTAGGGGTTCCGGGGGCATATTTTAATGACATTTTGTAAAGGAGAATAAAGGTTCTTGTATGTTTTATTTAAGGCATCTTATTTTGACAGTCTTCTTGTAAGTTCTGTGGTGGATTCTGTCAACACACTGTGCTCTTATTTTGAAAGCTGCATGTGTTTAGCGACAGAGAGTAAGTAGCTTTTTGTGATTAAAGCAACTTTAATTGGTAGCCTTACGCCACTACGTCCTCTTCACCTTAAGACAGCCCTTTTTCCTACTATACACCTTTAATCAACAAGGAAAAAATCTGTGTATATTTCACACGAAATTCTTTGATCAGTACTTTTTAGGGTGTCACTCCTTGTTCAAACACAGTACAACTGCATGTTAAGGCTGTGAAGAGTGTGTTTACATTTGTAATGGCTGTAAACACACGAGGCTGCAGTTGTGTAACTTCAGTTTAAAATAGCATAATTTTCATAGAGATCAAACGTTATGAGATAGGAGAATAACCCCAACATTAGAAGACCTAATTTTCCTTTTTCTTATTTTTCAACACTCAATATTGTTGATATGTTTGGTTGGTAGTATTGCCATTGTTATTTATTTATTGATGCTTGCCATACCTGCTTGTTTGTTTGTTTGTTTTAAAATAAAAACAATCTTTTGTGCGGATGTTCGGACCAGTATGTATTCAGGAAGCTGCATTATCAATGACAACGTTACTAGATGTAAATTGGAAGTAATTCAGAAATCATATAAGTAATGATAATGTCTGTTATTACCAAAAAAGACACAAAATGACCAAAAAAGACACAAAATGACCAAAAGACACAAAATGACCAAAAAAAGGCACAAAATGACCAAAAAAGACACAAAATGACCAAAAAAAGAAACAAAATGACCAAAAAAGACACAAAATGACCAAAAAAAGGAAACTAAATGACCAAAAAAGAGACAAATTGACCACAAAATGATAAAAAAAAAAGACACAAAATGACCCAAAAGACACAAAATGACCCAAAAAAACAAAATGACCAAAAAAAGACACAAAATGACAAAAAAAGACACAAAATGACTAAAAAAAGACAAAAGAGTTGACACTTTGGTTGAATTTCCAGAAAAACTTCAGGTTTTAGGGGCTTATTTTAAAATCGCCCAGAGGTTTTACAGGAAGTTTTAGGCGTCAATGGGTTAAACTAAATGGAAAAAACTATAAAAAACTGATCACAAAAAAAAAAAAAAGACCTAATGCATTTCATATAGCACCTTGTAAGGTCAGGGTCAAGCTACACCACCATGACACAGAATCTTTTCAACTTCAAATGGGCCCAACAGTGGAAAATGCATTATAAGCAGCCTACAAAGACTTCATTGAACCCATATATACATCATAAGGAGTCCAAACACAATGCAGACTACACATAGCCTCATATATGACCAGTACTTCACTCCACTCAGAGAAGAAAACATGCTCTAATATGCATTTTGGCTCCGTCTGATAGAAGTCTGGTGGAGAAGAAAAAAAAAAAGACACCAAAAGCGTGCAGCTTGTGAGAGGCAGGCTATTAATAGGCTTACTCCAGTGAGGGAGACGGCTCTTCCCTCATGTTTGGGATCAGCTCTTCACACGGGTGAAAGGAGGGAGGAAGAGGGGGGACTCTCTATTGACACAACACTGAAAGTGACACAAAGTGTTTGAACTTGAGGCATTTAATCGCAACAGTTACAATTTCCACTATAATTTAGCGCCATTAGGTGCCAGTTGCAGCCTGAGACAGCTAGGAGTCCAAATACATGACAACAACCTGCACAGACACTCCTTAGGAGGCTGACACACCTATTTTTACTTTCTTCAGCCGAGCAAAGTGACTTTATCCAGAGTGAATATTTAAATGCTCTCATATTGATGCAGATATGATGTTGTTGCTAAGTTTACAGAATGAACTGGCATCTGTCTAACACTGACAAGTCGAGGAAATACCGTACACTGTAAAACCCAACTTGTTGTTTCAACTTAAATATTTGAGTGTCCATGCTGCAAAATAATTTCTATGTCAAGACAACAAAGAGACCAGAGTTAAATCAAATGAATCTTGCTATTTGACTACAATATTTTAAGTTAAAATGACTTTTTGCAGAAATCTTGTTGTATTGAAAAGGAAAAATTAGTTATAATAACAAACAAGCAACACTGGGTTTTACAGTGTACCTCTTGTTCAGGGAGATACTGCAGGGCAGCCTAAGTATGAATGAAAAAAATACTTGTACGTGCAAAACATCAGTTACCCATCTGTATGTTTGTAGAACAATGTAAATATGTGGTAAGCAAGCACCTCCAGGGAAGCAGCGGGCACCAAAAATACCCAAGAAATCAAACAAATATCAGTAAACTTCTGTTACACTTCATCTGGTTTTTGCCTCCTTAAAAACTAATATAACTTACATAAGTTTGGTTTTGCACAAGCAGATCCACAACAGACTAGAAGGTGGGTGTTTGCTGCAAAAGGTAAACAGCTACTGTATGCCCAAGTTAGAGATTGAATGATAGAAAATAACCATTGTGGCCATGGCAATGCTGCAGCAGTGATAGGCTGCACACCAGGATCAATACATATTTACATTGTGATTCATATAGAACAGGCAGCGGACATGAGAGAAAAAATGGGCCAAAATGGGTAGAATACAAACATATGGTCACCCTGTTAAAATAATCGCCTAAGTCATTTTTTCAAGTTTTGCAGGAAACACAAAAAACTTCACCAAAAGTGTAGCATGTGACATTTATTGATCATTTCACTCAAAAAGGGTGTAATAAAGGATGGCTATTGACATAGTAATAACACTGTGTGTAAATTATGTAACTTAAGAGAAATAAATGACTTTGGCAATTTTTTTTAACATGCCTTTGTGACTTAAGAAAGATATGGTTACACTTTATTTTGAAGGTGTCTACATAAGAGCCTGTCAGAAACATGACAGACAAGTATCATGAGCATTAATGTAACTTCAAAGTGTCATTAATGTTCATGGCACATCCCATGTCATGTTTGTGACACGCACATGTCAGTGTTTTATTGTTGACACTAATATTGGTAACACTTTATTTTGAAGGTGTCTACATAAGAGTGTGTCATAAACATGACATGGGATGTGCCATGAACATTAATGACACTTTGAAGTAACATTAATGCTCATGATACTTGTCATGTCATGTTTCTGACAGGCTCTTATGTAGACACCTTCAAAATAAAGTGTTACCAATATTAGTGTCAACAATAAACTAAACTGATAACTAAACAATCTCCCTCTAGCTCTTCTTTGCTGGGTTCTTATCTGATGCCTATGAATGTGGAAAATTGTCAAAGAAGTGATGATCTTAAAGGGGTAAAATCATCTGATCTGATCAACTGAGGATGTAGGTGATTTTACCATCATGAGGAGATGATTTAGGCAAAAAAAAAAAAGACAATTTTCACCAAAAATGACTTAGGCAATTTTTTGAACATGCCTTTGTGACTTAAGCAAGATATGGTTACACTTTATTTTGAAGGTGTCTACATAAGAGCCTGTCAGAAACATGACATGACAAGTATCATGAGTTTTAATGTTACTTCAAAGTGTCATTAATGTTCATGGCACATCCCATGTCATGTTTATGACACACTCTTATGTAGACACCTTCAAAATAAAGTGTCAACAATAAAACACTGATAAACTAAACTGATAAGTAAACAATCTCCCTCTAGCTCTTCTTTGCTGGGTTCTTATCTGATGCCTATGAATGTGGAAAATTGTCAAAGAAGTGATGATCTTAAAGGGGTAAAATCACCTGATCTGATCAACTGAGGATGTAGGTGATTTTACCATAGGTGGCAAAAAAAAAAAGACAAAAAATGACATAGGCGATTATTCTAACAGTGTGACGATATAGAGCTAGCATGTGTCTTCATGGCCATATGAGGCCCATGTGGTAATGCAGGAGTATAGGTGTTCAGGGCTACCCGCACGCAACGGCAGTCCGTGGCCTAGAGGTTAGGAATTGGGCTTGTAACTGGAGAGTCGCTGGTTCGATTCCCCATCTCCCCAGGTCTAGGACTGAAGTGCCCTTGAGCAAGGCACCTAAGGCAGTAATGTGCTTGCATGGTGTGTTCACTTGTGTGTAAAAAAAAAAGGATAAAGGGTTAAATGCAGAGGTTGAATTTCCCCATTGTGGGATTAATAAAGTAATCTTCTTCTTCTCTCTCTCTTGACACACCTGAGTCGTGACCAGCTGAGACGTTATATAGCGTTATAAGAAGACGGTACAGTTGCAAGGAAGGTAAAAAAAAAAAAAGCATGTACAAACACATCCCTGGCGCCAACACACAGCACTGACAGAAAGCGTGTATCAATGGAGAAACTCACATCTTCGAAGAGAGATCCAACGTTGGCTGTCACCAGCAGTATTCCTGTGCCTTGCGCTGCTGTCAGCTTCCCTGCCATAATTCTGTCTCGCAGGTGGGTCTTGTACACTTGTACAGCAGGACTTAATACAGGTAAGGAGCGGGGGAAAAAACAAACAAACAGGAGCCGGCGAAATGTGTCACGAAACTGGTTATAACACTGGTAATTTGCTACTGCAGCCGGGGTTTAGGCGGCTCGGCTGGAGCATATTTTGCAGCAGTGGCCGTGCATCTACTAGGAGTTGCTTTGCAGTAGAAGGTCCGTCGGCGGCGGCGGCGGGTTGCGTTGCTACTTTTTCACGTTGAGCGCCATCGTAAAAGTTTCCGTTTTAATCCACGGCGAGTGCCTGAGGGCTCTGGTTCATTTCAGCGACGAGTGTTTCCCCTTAGCTTTTGTACAGTGTAAAAGTCTCCCTCCGAAAGCAGGACTCTCCGCCAGGACCATTGCCTTCACTGTTCAGAGAGGATAGGCTGGAGTCCTTCACTGCTCTGACGTCACCGTGCCAATGGAAACACGGGGCTGTCTTAAAGGGCCAGCGCACCGTAAACACAACAGCTCTGTCGCGCCCATTATCGGACACCAACAGGGCTGTCCCATGGTGAGCGTTCGTCTTTTACAGTTTTGACCATCTATTAGGGGTGTGCCATATCGTATCGTTCACGATAATATCGGTATATTTTTTTTATGGTTAAAAAAAATGCATATGATGATATTGACAACATTCCCACTTATTGATGTAGTGGCATAAGGTTAACATACGCTAACAATTAAAGTTGTTTTAATCACAAAAAACGACTTACTCTCTGTCGCTAAACACATGCAGCTTTCAAAATAAGATAGATGCCTTAAATAAAACATACAAGAACCTTTATTCTCCTTTACAAAATGTCATTAAAATATGCCCCCTAAACCCCTAAATGGATATTTTTATTATTTGCTCATACTCAAGAGTCAAGAGTAATTTTTTTTGTATTTGGTAACTGTTGAGATTTGCACTTCACACACTACATTTTAGATTTTTATTTAATTATACAGACAAAGAATCATATTTCCTATATCTTTTTAAGTATTTCGTAATATCGTTAAGAATGTCGTTATAGCAAAAATAGCCTGAAATATCGTGATATTCTTTTAGGGCCATATCGCCCAGCCCTACCATCTATATCAGGGGTGGGCAATAAATTTTCCCAAGGGGCCACATGAGATGCAGTGAAGGTTGCGGAGGGCCAGACCAATACCCAGAACTTAATTCTGCTCAGCATTTATTTCATCGCTTTATGAAATGCAGTAAATTTTCTGGTTTGGAGCTGCTACTGGTAGGAATACATGTTATGATGAGAGTGGAGTAACTCAAAAATAGCAGTAAAAATAGTAAGAACTCCAATCATTATCTCACTTTTCCATTTATTTTAAACACAACATGCATTCAAACCACAAAAACAATATATAAAGCATGTATGGTATGCAGTAAACCTGCAATATATGAACTTTATGCAAAAAGCAATAAGTGTTTTTCACAAGGTAACAAGGTAACTCAGTGTTTTTTGTGGAACGCATTTTTGTGCAGGGGAGTACGCATACAAGCACATACATAAATCACCTTCAAAATAAAAGCACTGCGCCTGTATTGATTTCTAATTTCCGGGTAACTTCACGCGGGCCGGACAAGAACAGCCAAAGGGCCAGATGTGGCCCTCGGGCCGCCTAATGCCCAGGTCTGATCTATATTGTTCGTAACCAAAGCAATAACATGTTGAAGAATAGGGAAACTGGCTTTTGTTCATGCAAACTATTTCCTCGTTTAATATCATAATATTTATTACAGTGAAATTTACATGTTTATGGCATGAACAGTTTTTACAGGGTGTGTGACTTATTAGTCGAAGCAGCCACTAAGACTGGCCACCTACACTACACGGCTTGTCATGGCAGAGGGATGAAGACCGAAGGGGACATTACGGAGGAAAATAGGAGAGTGACCGAGCAAGAGGCCGCCAGACAAGATCTCAATCCCATACTGGCTGCAAGACAGATGCCAAGCTGGCCTTTTTGCCATCGGACCAACATTAAAGTCTAATATTAGCTAGCTTGCTGTGTGTTGTGTTGCTGCACTTGATTGATGTTTGGCTATGTGAGCAAAGTTGTCAAGTAAACATGGGGCTGTCTTAAAGGGCCAGCGCACTGTAAACACAACAGCTCTGTCGCCCATTATCAGACACCACAGGACTGTCCCATGGTGAGCGTTTGTCTTTTTTCACTTTGCCCACATATATTGTCCGTAACCACAGCCATAACATGTTTAAGATTAGGGAAATTGGCTTTTGTTTATGCAAACTATTTTCTCGTTTTGTGTCATTACATTTGTTCCAGTGGAATTTACATGAGTACAATGATGCCACGGCTGAAATGCCATATTTGTATGTTAATGGTATATGCAAGGTTCAATCTTTTTTTAATGCTCAGTTAACAACTACAGGGTTTCACCTTCAACCATGGGTGTATAAAAAGGAGTGAATACAGCAATGGAGGCAGGGCCCCACTCTTTCCTTTGAAAGTTGCTCAGCGGCGAAAAAACGATGCCAAAAAACTACTTCTGCGCATAAAATTACCCCGATGTTCTAGTGCACTCGAGACTTCCATTGGTTGGGCCACGTATGTCTGATTGAATACTCCGCTAATTTGAAAGGAAATAGAATGATTTAATCTTGCTCAGATGCTAGAGTCACCCGCTGATCAGAAGGTCAGGTGGTTTGATCGATGACCATGGCAGTCTTAATATCAAAGTATTCTTGGGCAAGATACTGAACTCCAAATTGCTCCTGATTGGCCATGGGACAACTAATAAATGGTTTACTGATGGTGGCAGGTGGCACCATGTAGGTTACCCTCGGTTACCACCAGTGTATGAATGGGTAATTGATCATCTGAAGTGTTAAAGCACTTTGAGAAGTCTCTATGACTAGAAAAGCACTGTGCAAGTGCCATCCATTTACCATTTAGACTTTCCAAATGTTATCAGAACGATTGAATTCAATTCTCTTTTTTGGCCCAATGGCATCACATGACATACCTGGAAAATGTAATTCCTATTTCTATGTCTAATTGGCTTCAAAGCCCGGCACTCTGACTGAGGTCTTGCCAACAATAATCCCCGCTTCCTTGGATCAAACCTGTCCATGTATGCTACTGAATGGCACATGCCTTTGAGAGTGCCACAGGCATGGTTCATATCAGAATGGTTATTCTCCAGGCAGAAAACCTGCAGCTCACAGGATAGGTGACTCACAGACGACCTGGAGGTACCACCATGGATTCCTTTTTTAACTTCAGGGTGGCCAGAACTGGTTTCCTTAACTACTACTCAGGTACTTATATGAGTTATAACATGCAAGTTTAGTCGCAAACCCAGAGTCAGGTTTAAACTGGGGTGCAAGAGAAGTTCCAGGCCAAATCTCTTTTGCTTCCATATATTGTTCAGTATATTTTCTTTGTTTGATATTCCTTTATTTTTTGGGGGTAGTTTAGTGTGAGACAATAAGAGAATTCATGTGACAGAAACTGAGAACCGATGGAATTGTCTGGGGTCAGATTAAAACACCACATGTCTTAATTAAAGCTGTTGTTTTTTTTCAACTGAAACCATCTGTTACCTGCAGCACTTTTTTAAAAAAAATGGTAGATTTACTGTAGTTCAATACCTCATTCAAGTTGCACTTGTCCTTGTTACTGATGACAGTAAATATAAATAAACTTTAAAACTTTGGAAACATCATCATCATATCACACCTCTAATTATTCTTACAAAGAACCACTGAGCAGCCATTGAAAGCTGTTCTGTCCTAAGACACATGTCCTAACATGCCGTGCTTCTCAAGTTAATCTAACTATAACAACCCTTTCCATTGTGTGTGACATCCTTTTGCCAATTGTGGACACGCAATCTTTGATCTGAAGATTTCCTATTTTGGTTTTGGCAGGAATATCTTGGAAAATTTCATATTAAATGTCTGGAAACCAAACCGGTGTGTATCACCGGATTTTGCCAAAGGGTGCTCTGAGGAACAGCCAAGCCCATGAGTAATGGATTATTGTAAATGAGAAAAGATTATATCTGCCTTTTCCTGGCTTGGCAAAACCCGTTTGTTGACAACAAATTGTTAATCCAGCCTTAGCTCACTGGAACAAGGCAAAAACACAAGTAACCTCATGTGAAAATGTACTGTTGAATGTTAGCCTAAAGACTGTACCTTATTACAGAAAGCAGAGTTCAAATAGATTTTGTCCCTGTCTTTTTTGGTCTGAGATAATACCTCTTCATCAATGTTCTTCCCAATGTTCCAATGTACTATTCAGTATATAAAAGTGTTTTTTTTTTTTTTTTTTCCATACAATTGAACTGATATTTATTATTGAGTAAGGATGAATGCCGAATTTCAACCATTTTTTCATTACTTTAAGCTAATTGTTTGAACTGTTTAGTCAGTATCCCACTTTTTGCAAAACTAGGGCCTATGTCAACCATATGCATAACAATTTTAACCGTTTCTCTATTACTTTAAGCTAAGTAAACGTCTCAAAAAATATTTGGAAACATTATTTTGGTCAATTAATTCTCCTCTTTAATAATACCAATTGGTGTTGTATTATATATCATTGGAAAACCTGGTTAGTCACCTTTACAACGAGGTACAACTTGCAAAGACATGCATTCGTGGAATGAACAATAGAGCTAAATGTGTGGGTAGTGCCCAAAAAATTAGCCAAAATCCCCTACAATATTCTCCTGTTTACTCTTGTTCTGAGCTTCAGGTGCTGACAGGTGTTCAACCTGATTGGCACCTAAAAATGTGGCCAGCTTAAAAGCTCGTTGTGGTTACGTACAGATCTTTCACACGCTACTGAGATCCCTGAAAGTTTAAAAATGTGTTGTTTTTTCTTTATTACTGTGCAATCATCCAATCCACCAAGCAACTCAATACAAGAGTGAATACCAACAGGGTTTGGCACATGTTTTTTGGCCACTACCCACACATTTAGCTGTGTTGCTCATTCCACAAATGCACAATCCTTACAAGTTGTATCTGGTTGTAAAGGTGACTAATCAGGCTATTCAACGATATAATACAATACCAATTAGTATAATTAAGGGGAAGAAATAATTGACCGAAATAACGTTTCCAAACTATTTTTGAGTTTATTTAAGGTGATGACTTTTACAGTTTAGTCAATGCATTTTGTGAACTACTTCAACCATATGCATTTATTTTAACTGAACCTTTATCCATTATTTTTAGATCACTTTTTCAACAGTTTCTCAATTGCTTTTAGCTTACTACTTCAACCATTTATCCATTACTTTAAGCTAATTCCTTTGAACTGTTTAGTTATTGCTTTCAGCTTTTTATTTTAACCTTTTAATTACTTTTAGCTACCTTATCCTTGTTGAAACTTATGTGCCTGCTTGCTTAACACTCTTACATAACTGCAACACCTAGGTATAGTGGTACAGTTGACTCAATGTTAATCATAATTTACATTTTTTCAAATAAGTTAAAGTGTTCCACAATCTTTCCATGCCCCTCTCAACAACAGAGGTACCCTCCAGGATACAAGTACCCAAGGATGGAAATCGCTCCTCTAAATAAGGTAATGTGCACCTGTTTTAATTTTAATTTATTTTTATTTGATAGGGACAATGCAGTTAGCATAGATACAGGACATGCATCTGATGTGCTGCATACAGAGATATAGCTTCAGCTAATTTTCAACTCCTGTCTCTAATTGGGCTTTTACAACTACATACAAAATCACAATACTATAAAAATCCAATATACAATTACGCCATCTACAAAATAGAATAAAATTACAAACAATTACAATATACATTTACCCTGAGAAAAAAATAAAAAATAAACCCTGTATAAATATAGCTTAGAGTTTAAAATCATCATAAATCTATACAACAATAAGGAGAAAAGAAAGAAATAAGAGAGAAAAGGAGGAAAGAAAAAAAAACATCTTACACTGTAAAAAATGTTTGTAGAAATAACAGTAAAACACTGTCAAATACATCAGAAATAGGGCGTAAATAGACACTAGACACTTTTAATTACCGTAAATCAAAGAATAGCACAAAACTTTTACTTTTTTCTGTCATCGACTGGAAGAAACACAGTTTTGCTGTAAAAAAATAACATTTTCATGCAAAATTTATGGCGAAATACCATGATGTGTAAATGAATGACACATTAACCCTAAAAATAACAGGACTATTCAGTCTAAAATACAGTTTTTGCTGATATTTACATTTAAATTTACAGTAGGAAATCCACTCACTGTAATTTTTACGGTAAAGTTCTGGCAACCACAGCTGCCGGTATTTTACCGTAAATTAAACAGAATATTTTTTACAGTGTAGTAGCCCGGCAGTTGTGGTCAGCAGCAAAATTATGCTCGGGAAAATCATCTGTAATGTTGCTTTCTGTCACCTTTTACCTTCTGAAACCCAACATCTGGCAGAAACACAACATGACTCTTCTGCATCATTTACAAGGCATCAAGTATTAATTACAGACATCCTTTTCACGCTGCATGATGTGATCTCCCCTGATGGTTTTGAGGGCGCTCGGGACCATAAATAGCCCACTTCAGTCAAAGGTAGTTTGAGGTCAGCAGGCATATGACATGCTGGATAACAGCTCAATGAGCTCCTGTTCCTGAGTGGACAGATGAGCTAACACAATTGTCTTGAGGGGCTCACTTTAGTTGAGAAAGTTAGATAAATGTTTAGGCCTCTCGTGTTGCTAGGCTGTATGATTTGTACTGTGTGTCATGATTCAGTGAACATCCAGCTGTGCAGAGACGACATAAGGGATCGGTGGCAATCCTCAAATGGCTAAAGGACGGCTCATGTAGCTATTACATTAGCAGCACCAGACTAGTGTGTGAGTGTGTTTTTGGGAGGGGGGCCACGGTCACGGCTCACTAAGAGTCTTTGAAGAGAGCTGAGAGATTATCGCCAAAACGAGAGTGCTCACAGCTGTGTCTGGCATTGGGAGAGAGAGGGTGTCAGTGTGTGTGTGTGTGTGTGTGTGTGTGTGTGTGTGTGTGTGTGTGTGAGTGTGTGTGTGTGAGTGTGTGTGTGGGGAGAGAGAGAGGGTGTGTGTCTTTGTGACTCCCATGTTGTGATTGTGTGTTTATTTAGATGGTGTTTCGCCATGTTCTGTACATGATACACTCAAAAAAAATAATTAAGCCAAAAACGTGGACTTTATGTAATTTAATTACATGTACATTTTCCATGTAATTTTGTTACATAAGTTGAATGTAAAAGGTCAAATTAAATGCAATGTTTTTCTTTCGTTTAAAAGTAATATAGATAAATGACGTTAATGCAAATTTCTACATAAACCGAATGTGTAAATTTACTTAAAGTTTATGTATACTTTTACATAAACCTTATGAGTTTATTGAAGCATCTCATATGCAAGCTGTTATGAAAAAGTTTCTTTATTAACATTAAGCACCAAATTGGCACAACAGATTACTGTTTAGGGAACACATATTCAACATTAATTAGTTGCTTATTAGCATGCAAATAAGTAACATACTGGCTCTTAATTAGTCATTATTAAATAGGTATTAATGCCTTATTCTGCATGTCCTTATTATACAACCAGTAAGACATTAACTAAGAGTTTTCCCTCTATTACCTCAGAATTATTGCTTATTAGTAGTAAGTAAGGAAGTTGTTGTATATGAGTTATGATCTTAATAAGCTTTACTTTGTATGGACTTTATGTCTCTTTAACTTTATATGTAATATTGAATGAACTCATAAGGTTTATGTAAAACTATACATAAACTTTAAGTAAATTTACACATTAAGTTTATGTAGAAATTTGCATTAAAGTTATTTAATATATCTATATTACTTTTAAATGAAAGAAAAACATTGCATTTAATCTGACCTTTTACATTCAACGTATGTGACAAAATTACATGGAAAATTTACACGTAATGAAATTACATAAAGTCCACATTTTTGGCTTAATTCTTTTTTTGAGTGTATACGACAGAATATCTATAATCCATCATTCACACACTTAAAAAAATGTCTGTAGATTTTATTTTGAAAAACTGCTAAACCATGACAGTAAAAGACCGTAAAATGATAAATGGGTTAATTCCGTTTCAGTAACAATTAAACACTGTAAATGTATATATCAGCCAGAACAGTATTTTTACAGGTTTTAAATAAATTAAAAAAAACATTACTCAATACATTGGCACCGTGTTTGTAATAAAAAGCATCACTGTAATTTTTGCATTTATTTTTTTTAAAAATACTTTTTCTCACTGTTAAATGTACTAAACACCATATCTCTAACAGAAATATACTGTAATATTTAATGGTAAAATCATTAATTTATGCGGCATTTATAAAGTATTTTCTTGTCAATAATATGTCAAATGTTTTGATGGAAAAACCTTTTATTCATACGGTAAAAAATGGAATAAATGCAATCTTAAACGTGAATTATCTTGAGTATCTTTTTACCGTAATATTAGAAAAAAGTTGCACCGTATTTATTACGGTAACGTTCTGGCAACCACAGCTGCCAGTTTTTTTACCGTAAAAACAACAGGGTTTTTTTTTTTTTACAGTGCACATGAAGAGGATGATGATAACATTTAAAGAGAAGAAATCAGTGCCAGTGCTTTTGTGTTTGTATTTTGGTGTGTGTGTGTGTGTGTGTGTGTGTGTGTGTGTGTGTGTGTGTGTGTGTGTGCAGCTTTAATTAAAAATGAATCAGACCGCCCTTGAGAACAATCCAAACTAGATAATATCTCTTCAACAGAGTGTTATTGTCGCCACTATCACAGTAAGAGCTATGTAAACAGTGTGGACTGTACTGGAACATTTTCAGCTCTGACTGACTAATGTTTATCATAAAGTTTACATTTTGTTACTGTATATGCTTACAGTAAGTCATGCTGGCTTCGGATGACCAAGAGTTAATCGTTTTTTTTGCTCAGGAGGAGGTTGAGAGAAGCTAAAAAAGAAAAACCATTAGCGGTGTCCTTAATAGGCAGAACAAGACAGAAGGAAAGGAGAGAGAGAGGAGGAGGAAGACAGTGGACTGAGGGGAGGAAATGAAGTTGGTGCATTGTTAAAAGTAGAGCTCAGCAAGTCCACAAGGAAACAACACATGAACCCATCGTTTACAGAAGCAGAGCAACATTTTGGGAGCTAAAATATTAGCGTCTAGACATAATAACATAACGTTTTGTTTTTGAGTTTGCTCAACTCCGAATTCAGATTTTTGTCAACTCAACTGTCAGTTGTACTAACTTATAATTTTACATTGTAATATGTTTTAATCCTTACTTCTGCTAACTTCTGCAATGTGCTGAATTGGCACGATTGCAATGCCGCTATGAAATGTCAGCTAATGTTGCGACCACAATTTTGAGTTAGCTTTGATACGCTAATGGCTACTCTTGTAACTGTAACAAGCAGTGCCCCTAGCATCAGTTAGCCGCTAGCATCGGTTAGCCGCTAGCTTTCCCTAATGACCGAATTTCGCTAATGACCAAACAACTAATCGATTAATCGTTGAAATAATCGACAGATTAATCGATAATCAAACTAATCATTTGTTGCAGCCCTAGTGAAAACACTACATCAGTTTGTTGCTTCATGTATATTGAATGTGACTTCTAGCCTGTTGTTTTGTCACTAGTAGCGTGAAAGCACCATTAGCCTCAGTTGTTTATTTTTGCACTTTGCAAACCGAGCTAGCTCTAGCACTAGCTCATAATTTAACTCCACCCTTTTGTCCAAATATGGAAAAAATCGGCTCCAAAAAAACTACCTGGTGACAGCCAAAATGCAGTACTTGAGGCTTTTAAAAAAGATTTCAGGAAAGTCACTGTTTTCAGCCAACCACTAGCCCCCCATAAAAAAATGTATCACCATCATCCTCTGACTGTCTACACATATTTTTCGCTATATAGAGGGATTGAAATAAAAAGTTGTATTGAAAAGGGAAAAAGCTACCTGGGCTAACATGCTTGTTAACTGCTCGCTAATTCCTTATTTGTACCCTCAAGTGTCTGCAAGGGTTAGCTCATAAGAATCATCTTGCAGTGGAAACACTACATCAGTTTGTTGCTTTATGTCTGTTGAAAGTGACTTGTAGTCTGTTGCTTTGTCACTTGTAGCATGAACGCATCATTAGCCTCAGTTGTTTATTTTGGACCTTGCAAACCAAACTAGCTAGCTAGCTCTAGCACTAGCTCATAATTTAGCTTCACCCTTTTATCCAAATATGGTAACTTTTGGCACCAAAAAAAACTGGCTGGCGACGGCCAAAATGCAGAACATGTGGTTTTTAAAGGTTTGTCCACAAAAGAGTTCAGAAAAGTCACTGTTTTCAGCCAACCACTAGCCCCCCATAAAAATTTCCATCACCAGCCGCCACTGATACTGACCTGTCTAAACTCTTATATTTTCCCTATATATAGTGATTGAAATAAAAAGTGAAAGGGAAAAAAGCTAACTGCTAATGCTTACGTCTCGCTAATTCCTTATTTGTACCCTGAACCGTCTGCAAGGGTTAGCTCTTAACAATTGTCTCACAGTGAAAACACTTCATCAGTTCTGTTGCTTTATGTCTATTGAAAGTGACTTGGAGCCTGTTGTTTTGTCACGTTTTGTAGCATTAAGCATAATTTGCCTCAGTTGTTTATTTTTGCACCTTGCAAACTGAGCTAGCTAGCTAGTGCTAGCACTAGCTCGTAAATTAGCTCTAAATATGGTAACTTTCTGCTGCAAAAGAACTACTTGGTGGCAGCCAAAATGCAGAACTTGAGGCTTTTAAAGGTCTATCCACAAAAGATTTCAACCAACCACTAGTAAAAACATATTTTGACATTTGTACATAGCATGGATCGATTTAACACGTTCTATCTTATTAGTTATTGAGCTTTAGAGTTGCAAGGCCAATTTTTTTCCAACCTGCTTCCAGTCTTTATGCTCTGCTAAGCTAAGTGCTCCTGGCTCTGACTTCATGATTTTGCATAGTGTATTTCCTCAAAGTGATTTACTCAAAACTCCAAATATTTCTGACAAACCGTCACTTTCCAGAGAACTATATCCCAGCTGTCATCCTGCACTTTGAGACTGCTTCTGCTAAGGCTTACATGCCGGCACTTTTTCTTCCTGCTAATCAAACAGCTTGAAGGGAAAGTACGTGGAAACTGGAAATGGCCCTAAAAATAACAGGACAAATATGTGTGGAGCTTTGTGTGCACACAGATAACAACTCAGGTAATGTGTTCCATGAGGGTCAGTAAATACTACACCGTTAGCTCTAGGCAGGATATCCCACGGGGGGAACGTAAGGAGGGGGTAATGAAAGTTGTGTGTGTGTTTGTCTGCTGCTGATAAAGAAGTTCTACGCACTGGCCAGAAGCCCCTCCTGCAGCTTTCTGGGTAATGGAAAAAATTATGTTGGAATTCGAGACTGCAAGCAAGTATGTGCACTTTGACCCCGATCTCTCTCTCTACTGCTTAAAAATCTAAAAATAGGCAAACCTGGAAATAATCAGGCTTTCTCGTGTCTCCACAGGAGCAGAGATTCAGCCATGTAATGATGTATGAAGACTCGCTCAACATGAAGTTTTATCTCCAGCCTGGAATCAGTCATGGAGAGCTGATGCATGGATCCCAAGAGAGCCAGCTCTGTTAGCATGGGAATTTAGCATGAGAACACGGTTTGATTAGTGGAGGGGAGGTCTGTGTGCACTGTGTGTGTGTGTGTGTGTGTGTGTGTGTGTGTGTGTGTGTGTGTGTGTGTGTGTGTGCCAATCGCGCTTATCTCTGAGTCATTTCGGGGACAATTTATGTCTCACGGCCATATTTCCATATCATTTGAATAAAATGTTGTGGAATAAATGTTCAGATTGTTCAAACAAAAGGATTGCATGTTTCTTTTAGTGAACCATAATTTTTATTACCCGAGGACGTGGTTCATTTAGTGACAGAAACAAAGTCAAATTGCTATAAGCAGACTGTGTTCCTTTAGTTTCAGAAGACGGAAGTGTGAGGAGACTTGCAACCTCCAGTACATATATGTAGATAAGATTTATTTTGAAAGAATAGATAAGAATTTTCAACAACATTATCAAACTCTTTTTTTAAATGTAAAGACACATTAGTGACTATTTTGAGTCCAAGCAGAGCATTTTTTGTTTTTTACAATTATATCTAAGGTGGATCTCTAAGTCTGAGAAAGATTTTTAGGTATCTTTTCAGTCATTTCCTTGAGGGAAGTGTTAGGAAGCAATATGAGTTTTACTGCCATATCAGTTTTCCTGTATTAACTGTCCTCTTCCAAAAAAAACAGGCTTTACAGTAACCTGTGCAAGCAGCATATTACGACCCAGATTTAGGTTTGTTGTGAGGTGGTGGCCTCTGGTGTCCAAAGTTAATATGACACGACAAAAGGAGAAAGTCAGGTGACCAAGTATAAAGAGTGACAAAGTCATTTTAGGGCTGCAGTGGTTAAAGGGTATATGGATGAGGCCAGTGGTGGAAAAAGTATTCAGATCCCTTACTTAAGTAAAAGTACTAATACCACACTGTGAAATTACTCCACTACAACTTACTGAAATAATAGTACAAAAGTATCGGCATCAAAATGTACTTAAAGTATCAAAAGTAAAAGTACTCATTATGCAGAATGAACCCACTCAGATTGTTAATTGTAATATTATTCTAAAAACATTATTAGGGACCGAGCACTAACGGTGCGAGGACCCTATTGTAATTGAAGGGATTATTATTACATTATTATTATTGATGCATTGATGTCATTTAATTTCATAAAGGTAGGGCTCATTTTAACTAATCACTATATTGTTATAAGGTTTAATTAAAAAAAATGTATCATTATTGTTATGTTAAATATTGACCTAAAGCTGTCAGCTAAATGTAGTGAAGTAAAAAGTACAATATTTGCCTGAAAATGTAGTGAAGTCAAGGGTAAAAAGTTACATAAATTGGAAATACCCAAGTAAAGTACAGGTACCTCAAAATTGTACTTAATTAAAGTACTTCAGTAAATGTACTTAGTTACATTCCACCACTGGCAGTAAGCTTGTAATGACTGGTCCACTTGCAGGCCACTGCTTTTTAAGGAGTTAACTGATAGTTTGTTATTCTGACTTAATAATGAACATTAACAAGGTTCTGAATAAATGCATGTGAACCCTCAATACATGCCATTGCGTGTGTCAATGCTTTTTTTTTGTATCCACATGAGGAAGAAACTCTAAATGTCAACCATCTGGTGTTGCCTCATGCAGGAGCTGACATATAGACATATTCACTGTGAGTCAAACTGGTGAAATTCAGCATTCAAAAATGCAAAACTATGAGTGAAAACAAAATCAGTGAGCATCTTAATAAACATAAAATATCAAAACTTACATCAAGATAAACTAGATCTCAAAAAAGACAAAACATGACAAAATTATAATTAGGGAAGAAGAAGTGAAGTTACAGTAAATCCATTAATGAGCATGTTTTTTCTTTCCATATGCTTATTAATATGGTTCAATTCTGCCATTTTTTGTTTTTTTTTACTGAATGATTGCTTTTTGCTTGAAGAAATGTTGTTGTAGAGGAGCAGAACAACGTTTTAAAAGGCTGTTTTAAAAGGCCTAATGCATCATTTGCACACTGTTTATTGTTCATTTCTTTCAGATGACGTGGGTGGAAATATTTGGCTCTTTAGCTGCTAAATGCTTCACTATGTTCACCAGCTAGTCACTAACTTTGTCTGTCTGCTGTTTGGTGCTGAGCAGGTGGTGTACAGTTGGTATTTAGAGTTTTTTCACATAAAAAACACCTGTCTGCTGCAAATGTAAACAAGATTCATTAAAGTGAATCAACACAGTCAAGTTTTTACATTAACAATGAAGCAAATTACTATTTTGTTTATTGTAAAAGGGGTGGCTTACAAGTTTTATCATTTAGATATCTCACATTTATGAGAGTTTTAACTGTGGGAAGGAATTCAGCAAAGAATGATGCTATTTCAAAGGTCACATATTGCATAAAGTGAGAGTTTCACGTCTTTTTTTAAATTATAAAGCAGGTCAAGGTGCAATATAAATACAGTGAAAGCATGAAAATGCTGAATCGACAGCCCTTATTCAGAAATTGTGCCTTTAAACGAGCCATCACGACTTATTTTAGGTTGTAACTAATCTATATATAGGCAGAACGTGCTGTTAGAGTGCTGGTATAGTTATTACCCAGCTGCAATGATGGTGAAGAGAAGCGGAAAACCCAGAAACATTGACCAATCAGAGCAGATTGGCAGACAGTAGGAGAAAAATAATGTTTTTGGAATATTAAATATGTAACAATGTTCTAGTAGAAAACAAAAATACAATTATGAATCTGAAAATGATATAAAAAAATTACACAAAGTTAGCACAACAAAGGAAGCCAGTTGTCTGCTCAAAAACAAGTTGGTGAGTTGTTGTTACTATATCTTTAAGTTGGGGTTCAAAACAAGGGACAATAGTTCTGCTAACTCTTATTTCTTTGTTGTGAAATGCAGGAAAGCGGTGAAATTCATTAGCGAAAGCTAGCGGCTAACTGATGCTAGCGGCGCTGCTTGTTACAGCTACAAGAGTAGCCATTAGCGTATCAATGCTAACTCAAAATTGTGGTCGCAACATTAGCTGACATTTCATAGCGGCGTTACAATCGTGCCAATTCAGCACATTGCAGAAGTTAGCAGAAGTAAGGATTAAAAGTTATTACAATGTAAAAATTGTAAGTTAGTACAACTTACAGTTGAGTTGACAAAAATCTGAATTCAGAGTTGAGCAAACTGAAAAACAAAACTTAAAATATTTAGTTTAATTGTCCAACTTAAAGTTTGTTGCCTTGAAATTTTGAAAACACCCAACTTTTCTTTTTTTGCAGTGTAGTTGACTATATAACGACAATAAAGAGTCTGATTTAATTGGATTTGATTCATTGCTTCATAGTAAATGCACTGCAATATGGGGAAAACATATAATCGGCCCTAACAAAAACCCAAAGATAACCTTCTTTGGGCTTCTTAGTATTTCAGCTCATGAAGTTCTCCCTCTCTGCCTGGACTGTAGCCTTAAATCTCTGGCATATTTTCTCCACCTCTCTCTGTTGGCCAGAGAGGATCCCACAGCGAGGAAGCCTATTTTGGAGCTCCCAGTGGGTGCTTTATAATATCGCCCCATACCAATTTATCCTCCCTTACCAATTAATTTGGAGCACGTTATTCTACTGGGACAAAGGTCAGTTATTTTCTGAAAGAGGCTGCTGATGGCCTCAATAATTTTTTAGTTCAAGGGGGACCGACTGGTAGGACTGTTCAACTCATTACTCGTACTATTTCAGGACATTTATAATTGTGTAAGTTTGAAATTGTATGGAAAGGTCATACATCAAATTAAAAATACAAAATAAATATAGAAAGCTTGAAAAGTTAAACCCGCTCATCACTTTATCAGACTCTGTCAGACTCTATCAGACTCATATTTACATGGAAATAATTATTATGTGCAATGTGAAAGGGTCATTTAAAGTAACAAACGCATAGAATATGGTAAATATTCTATAAGGAGAGCAAACAAGGAGGCATTGGCCAAAATTAAATCTTGGAACCCATCGCCTGTCGTCTGACGATGATTCAGCTTATTATTATTAACCAACTCAACTTGCTAATAAGATAAGATAAGATAGTACAGTAAAACAATCACAATATAGGATAATATAAGAAAAACTATTAACAAAATAGGTAACAATAATACAGAAGAGGATTAGGGCCACACAAAAATTCTGAGTTTAAAGTCAAATTCTGAGTTTAAAGTCAGAATCCTGAGAATAAAGTCAGAATTCTGAAAATAAATTCTGAGAATAAAATCAGAATTCTGAGAATAAATTCTGAGAATAAAATCAGAATTCTGAGAATAAATTCTGAGAATAAAGACAGAATTGTGAGTTTAAAGTCAGAATTCTGAGTTTAAAGTCAGAATTCTGAGTTTAAAGTCAGAATTCTGAGAATAAATTCTGAGAATAAAATCTGAATTCTGAGAATAAAGTCAGAATTCTGATTTTAAAGTCAAATTCTGAGTTTAAAGTCAGAATCCTGAGAATAAAGTCAGAATTCTGAAGATAAATTCTGAGAATAAAATCTGAATTCTGAGAATAAATTCTGAGAATAAAGACAGAATTGTGAGTTTAAAGTCAGAATTCTGAGTTTAAAGTCAGAATTCTGAGTTTAAAGTCAGAATTCTGAGAATAAATTCTGAGAATAAAATCAGAATTCTGAGAATAAAGTCAGAATTCTGATTTTAAAGTCAAATTCTGAGTTTAAAGTCAGAATCCTGAGAATAAAGTCAGAATTCTGAAGATAAATTCTGAGAATAAAATCTGAATTCTGAGAATAAATTCAGAGAATAAAGACAGAATTGTGAGTTTAAAGTCAGAATCCTGAGAATAAAGTCAGAACTCAAACATTTGTTTCTTGTGTGACCCTAATCCTCTTCCGTACAATAACAATATATAATAGAAAAATAAATATAACAATAGAAAAATAGAAAATAAAGTGTCTAAGGAGTAAAATGAGTAAAGTGCAGATGACATGGCAGGATGTAATATTCAGATATAATGCACATGATAATGAACATAATATAGTCACGTAATCGAACTGTAAACAATGACTCAGGCAACCTTTACTATGACTAGAGCCATTGTTGGCCAGAAAAACTGAAAAAATGGGGCCACAAACCTTATTTTGGGCCTTACAATGAAGATAAAACAGCCTACTAGGTCCAAATTAGCCTACCAATATTACTAATAGGTCATTATGAGCATTTATTAATATGATTTTGTCAGAATTCAGCAAGGACCAAAGTGCAAATGAAAGGCTAGACACCAAAGAAATGTCTCAGGAGATTTGGAATCAAAAGGGAAACACAAAACAGAAATTAGAAATCAATATAACCGCAGTGCTTTTATTTTGAAAAAAATAGCAAATTTTTAGCAGTAGCACTAGAGCTAACAAGCACTTTTACTATAGTTAAGATAACAAATATAGCCACTAATATATATGACAGAATAAAATAAACTTTAACAAACCTTGTGTCCTGTCAGTCAGCCACTATAGAAGCCTTTTGATACTTTATATCAACTTTATATGAATTACTACTCACTCTTATTATTTACCGTTCGTTTTTTCATTTAACCGTTCTACCGGTTATTTCCTGTCACTACCTTTCAAAATGAAAGCACCCGTTTCACACTGGACGGCACCTCTTCAAAATAAAAGCATCACAACATTGTTAAACACCTTGAAAATGTACAAACATGAAAAAACAAGCTATATAATACAAAAACACAAATAGGAAGCTTACTAAAGGACATTTACAGTTGTGTTTAAAATAAATGGAATAGTGATATAGTGATTGGAGTATTTACTACTTTTTACTGCTATTTGATTTACTCCACATTAACAGTCTAATCATAACATGTATTCCTATCAGTAGCAGCTCAAAACCAGATAATTTACTATATTTTATAAAGCGATTATATAATATTATCAATGATGAATGAAAATTAAAATGTAAGAAATTAATTCATTTCATTCATTCATTCGTTTCATTTCATGTAATTTTTTTTGCAGATGGCCTGAAGGGCCACATGTGGCTCCGGAGCCACGAGTTGCCGACCCCTGCTGCAGACCAAAACAGAGTTTAAAAAAAATATGAACAGAAGCACAGAATTAATGCTAACACTGCTCTTTGTTTGCTAAATGTTTAAATAGCCAATTGTTTCCGAAAACATTCAGGATTTTTCTCTCTGGTGTTACATAAGTCAAGTCAAGTCAAGTCAAAGTTTATTTATAGAGCACATTTAAAAACAACCTCAGTTGACCAAAGTGCTGTACAGTTATTAAAATAGAATAAATCATACACAAATAGGTATAAATAAAAACAATGAAAAAATAAAATACTAAAAACAGTAAAACAATAAAATAATAAAATAGTAATAAAAACTCAATCCAAAACAGTGTTAGAGATAAAAAAAAAAGTAAAAAAAAGACAAATAAAAGGGTAAAAAAAAGTAAAAAGAAAGCCAAGATTCTTGCCTAGCTGGGACTGAACGCCAAGGAGAATAAATAAATAAAAGGTTTTTAATAATGTTTTAAAGTGCTCAACAGACTGTTGCTAAGATAAGCTAACATAACTTGCCTAACAAACATACTTATTTTAACCCCGACCACCATCTTTTCCTAAACATAACCAAGTACTTTTATCGCCTGCACTACAGTTCATCTTAGGACAACCAAAGAGAAATGGTGCAAAACTTTTTGTAAGGTCTTGTACGAATTGTTGGATAAGGATATGTGCATCTACAACACAGAAAAAATGTTTCATCTTTAAATAACATTGTTCTCTGTGTGTCTCCTTTTGAATGAAACCTTTACTAATTTTAATAATTCCTATTTTTCAGTCTTGCATGACACATCTAAAGGCGAATACTCTGGAAGAACAGAGAAATTTGTTCTCTCTCCTGAGGTCTGAAAGAACAGAATGATGTCATTTTTTTCTTGTGTGGCGTCCAAGAACTATTGTGTGATTGATCAGAAATTTGAATTTGAATGATATGTAAGCCCCAGTGAATATTTTCAAGTTTGTTGAGAGGCCGTTAAGTAACATTCAATGTTCCTTAGTCTTATTTAAAATCCTCAAATCACAAAATACGAACTTTAGTTCTTTTAGTTTTTGTGTTGTTTTTGCTTGTTGTACAGTTCACTTTAACTCATTTTTGTTGTTTGATTTATGACCTAACATATTGATTTGGGGCCTTTAATCATGATATGATTAAAGATATGATGAAACTGCAATTTTAAATATGTTTACAGTGCAGTAACTTAACATATTTCATGCTCAAATGCATGTTTAACAGTATAAATAGGAATATAAAAGGTTTGAAGCAAATAAAAAATAACCACTTACTGTGATTTTTTTTTCAGTGCAAGAACAGCAGACCAACATTAATTGCAAGAAGTCATTTTGTGCATTTTTACACTGAACTTTTAAGATTCCATGCTCAAATGCATGTAGTTGTACTGAGGGCCACTTCAAGTGAGGGTGCGGTCCGTATGCGGCCCCCGGGCCTCCAGTTGCCCATCCCTGTTGTGGAGTATGTAAGTTTGTGACCTCATATTCACCAATAAACCAAATATATAACTGAAACTCTTCTCTTCTCCATTTACAATTCAAATCGTATCTACCTTTGCAAATATCTGAATTAAACGGTGTCACACACTGATCGGCCCAAATCTGCCAATCCATTATTAGCCTCTATGGCAGCTATTCTCAACCTTGGGGTCGGGACCCCAATTGGGGTCGCGAGATGATTTCTGGGGGTCGCCAAATCATTTTGGAAGTCAGCTCTGTCTCCACTGTGTTAAAGTGTTCATGTGTTTTAGTCTTTTGGTCATTTTGTGTCTTTTTTTTGTTTTGTTCATTTGTGTCTTTTTTTGGTCATTTTGTGTCTTTTTTTTAATCATGTTATGGTCCATTTGTGACTTTTTTGGTCATTTTGTTTCTTTTTTGATCATTTTGTGTCTTTTTTGGTCATTTTGTTTCTTTTTTGATCATTTTGTGTCTTTTTTGGTCATTTTCGTCTTTTTTTGGTCATTTTGTGGTCCATTTGTGACTTTTTTGGTCATTTTGTCTCTTTTTTGGTCATTTTGTGTCTTTTTTTGGTCATTTTGTCTCTTTTTTTGAGCATTTTGTGGTCCATTTGTATCTATTTTGGTCATTTTGTTTCTTTTTTGGTCATTTTGTGTCTTTTTTTGGTCATTTTGTGTCTTTTTTGATCATTTTGTGGTCCATTTGTGACTTTTTTGGTCATTTTGTGTCTTTTTTGGTCATTTTGTGTCTTTTTTTGATCATTTTGTGTCTTTTTTTAATCATTTTATGGTCCATTTGTGACTTTTTTGGTCATTTTGTTTCTTTTTTGGTCATTTTGTTTCTTTTTTGGTCATTTTGTGTCTTTCTTTGGTCATTTTGTGTCTTTTTTGGTCATTTTGTGTCTTTTTTTGATCATTTTGTGTCTTATTTTGGTCATTTTGTGTCTTTTTGGTCATTTTGTGTCTTTTTTGATCATTTTGTGGTCAATTTGTGTCGTTTTTGGTCATTTTGTGTCTTTTTTGATCATTTTGTGGTCCATTTGTGACTTTTTTGGTCATTTTGTTTCTTTTTTGTCATTTTGTTTCTTTTTTGGTCATTTTGTTTACTTTTTTTGGTCATTTTGTTTCTTTTTTGGGTGATCTTAACTGTGCATGTGAGATTCTGTTCAGTGAGCGGGGGTCGCGACTCAAAAAGGTTGAGAACTACTGCTCTATGGGGTGATTCTGTCTGTATTACTGCCATCTAGAGGTCATTTATTAAGCCTACACACAAAGTTTCCTCCTGTGTTTTTACTTTTACTAATTAGCACAACTTTGTGAGTGACGATATCTCTAATTACAAAGCAGCTCTGTGTCCGAGGCAGACTTTTTCTCAGTAAATACTCGGAAAGAGTTGTGCGTCACAGGCCCGGAGCCATCCACCCAACCAAAAACAACAGCCATTTCAGCAACAGCAGCCCATCCAAAGCACAGAGGAGGCTGCTCCGCTCAGAGCCAAGATCACCTCTCCCACTCATTCCTCCTTTCATTCAAACCATAACTGGCAATATGTCAAGCCAGCGACCCCCAGATTCAGACTCCTTGTAATGAGAGGACTGTACTAAATATAAACCGAGGGGGGATTAAGGCCCTTTTCTTTTTTGCTGCTTGTCAAACACAAAGCTCCTGAAGGTGCTGAAAACAGGCCTGTGTGTATCTAGGAAACGGCCGCTGCCAAAATGGGAAACAAACCGCGCTCTGTGCTGCTCTCCAGAGCCTTATGTAAATGTCCCGGCAGAGCGGGGCTTAATTGACATCGACTGGTGGCCCCGGCCCGACTGAAAATGATGAAATTGTTCCACCTTGTGACCAACAGATGTTTGCTTTCAGGATCATAACTGAGCTTCCTTGTCTGACCTGATTGCATAGGTTTTGGCAGTTGAGTGTAAACTATTTACTAGAAATGAACATTTTTACCCATTATGCATGTTGCTTGGGATATCAAATGGCTTTATTGTTGATAAGTATGAGAAGAAATTGTACAAAATGTTAACTTTCTGTGCTAGAAAATGTATTCTCTTAAACTGGATAACAGATAAAGCTCCCTCTAGAACACAATGGCATAAGGTTGTAGTAGAATATATATCTCTTGACTATCTGACATGTATGCTGCGTGATAAAGATGACATCTTTCATAGAATATGGGACCCTTTTATGTTATACATTGGTATGAATATTTCAACTATATTTACACGAGGACTGAATCATCTGTCGATATGTATTTTTTTTTTAAATTTATTTTGTATTTTTTTCTCTGTGTCTGTGAGCCGAGTTGTAGTGTAATATAGCCCAGTGTGGGTTCTTTTTATTTTATTTTATTTTTATATATTCTATTTTATTTGTTTGATTGTTCTTTGTGTTTGTTTGTTTTTCACTGTGTGCTGTGAAAATCAATAAACATATTGTTTAAAAAAAAAAAAAAAAATTAACATTTTTGTGGAGTAGGAACACACAAAGTGATAAACTGAACTAGACTGACTGTAATAAACTGACATTTATTACACAAGTATCCAGAAAGGGAGCTGAAATGATTAAATCCGCTTTTTTATTACAGGATTCTGGGAACACATTAACAGAAGAAAGACTCCCAAAGAATACAACTGGACACTTGCAGTCTTGCTTTCTTCCAGCAGATGGCGGTAGATGTCAATGCTGGTAAAATATGTTGCAGTGTTGATTGAATATTGCACAGTGAAAGAGGATGTGTGGAAATAAATACATTTAAAATATTTACAGGATGTTTACTTATGTTATTAAATGTACATGTACAGTACAGGCCAAAAGTTTGGACACACCTTCTCATTCAATGCGTTTTTCTTTATTTTCATGACTATTTACATTGTAGATTCTCACTGAAGGCATCAAAACTATGAATGAACACATATGGAATTATGTACTGAAAAGTGTGAAATAACTGAAAACATGTCTTGTATTTTAGATTCCTCAAAGTAACCATCCTTTGCTTACTAGAATATAAGACATGTTTTTAGTTATTTCACACTTTTTTGTTAAGTACATAATTCCACATGTGTTCATTAATAGTTTTGATGAATCTACAATGTAAATAGTCATGAAAATAAAGGAAACACATTGAATGAGAAGGTGTGTCCAAACTTTTGGCCTGTACTGTACATTAAGTTTCATATGCCGGTGGAATTATACTAATTTCTATGTTTTGGTGCAGTTTGATGTTGGAGGAAATTCTGTTCTCACCATGGACACTTTCATCATAAAAAAAATGTATCCCGCTACTTTAGTCACAATATGACATTATTGCGATTTTACTTTGATATGGTGAGAGTTGCAATAAAATATTTATTTAACTGTTTAACTGCATTTTGTGTCCACAAAATTAAATTCAATCAAGAATTGTTTTGTCCAATAAGAGAAAATTCTCAGTCTATTCATCTCACTTCAGTCTTTTTATTTCTCCACAATGAGAGTCAAACCCACAGACTGACCAACAAAGTATTCAGTCAAACTGAACTGAACTGATATCAAACATGTTGGACGACAACAACTGCAGCATTTCATCAAACTTTTAAAAACTTTAAGCTTCACTTCTCTAGATGATTTTGAATGAAAGATTTAAAAAAAGCAGAATTTTGCACAGTATTTCCACAATTATTGCATTTAACTTGTTCTGACCATATTTTTCCTGAACAAATTACAAGTCACAATTTTGATATATGTTATGGAGATGCAAACAAAAAGGCAAATGGTTATCTGATTTTATTTATTATTGATTTATCATTATTTTGTTACTTAAAAACATATCTGAAAAAAATAATTTGTTGTTAAACAGCACTATTAATGTCACAATTTATATATATGTTGTGGAGATGCAAAGAAAAAGGCAAATTTGTGTTTTTGTAAGCAGAAAATGTGTCTAGTTTTTTTTTTAATTTTAAAATAAGAAATATCATAAACATAAATACCATAAATGCCCAATGTAACATATATATATGTCACATCACAGATCTTTGACCTTTAGGAGTAGAATTTTTACAACACTGTGACGCTGTACTGTGCACAGCTCGACCTAAAGGGACTTTATGTTTGTTGTAAATAAGGGTGTTTTTTTTCTTTTGCACAATGCTGTAAACAAATTAGAATTGAAAAGAGCATATGCAATAAAAATGTGAAACATTTATATTCAGTGTGTTGTACTCAGTTACCTCACTAAATACAGTAATGTGTAACTTTACTGTAGTTTTCAAATGGCTGTGTTAATAGTATATAGTGCTGTCTGGAGCATTTTCAGGTAATATCACCAAGATCTGACTTTTTTGCATTGGAAAACATTTACAGAGTAAAGTGTCATAATAATGAAAACATGACAGAGACATTTGACTATCTGGTTCATAAACATGGTGTCAGGACTTTTCCTCTTGATGACACTTTCATTGACATGAATACTTTTGCAGGTTATCAACTAGGTTTTGCAGTTTGTAGTAATTGTCTTGAAAAAATGCATTAACTGTTGTGCAAATGTTAGTAGTGATGTGAAAAATGCATCAAAGCGACTGAGAGAAACTGTATTGCATATGCTCTTTTTACAGTTTTTCCTCAGTCGCTTTGGTGCAAAAAGAAAAAATACACCCTTATTTACAACAAACAAAAATTCCCTTTTAGGTATATCTGTGCACAACTGTAAACAATATAGCAGTACATATTGGAACTGAACATACAATATACACAGTACTGTAAATCATTCATGCACATCCAGATGTTCCTCTCTGTCTGGACACATAGTTTCATCTACATCACAGCCAATATTATCTCTGGCAATGCTTCACACAGCCTTCTCATCAGTGGAAGCTGAGCTTCACCTGAGAGAAATTATTCAATTCTGGAGACATTTTCAGTAAAAAGTTTAAAAAATGTATAAAATTAGCTTGACAGAGTTTGACAACTAGTTCAACATTTTTGTATGTAATGACTCAAGCAGTGAAATGAGGACTATTAGTTTTATATGATGCTAGCGGCTAAGTGATGCTAGCGGGTAACTGATGCTCGCGGCTAACTGATGCTAGCGGCTAACTGATGCTAGCGGCTAACTGATGCTAGCGGCTAATTGATTCTAGCGGGTAACTGATGCTTGCGGCTAACTGATGCTAGCGGCTAACTGATGCTAGCGGCGCTGCTTGTTACAGCTACAAGAGTAGCCATTAGTGTATCAATGCTAACTCAAAATTGTGGTCACAACATTAGCTGATATTTCATAGCGGCGTTACAATCGTGCCAGAGAAATTCAGAGTTGAGCAAACTCAAAAACAAAACTTAAAATATTCAGTTTAATTGTCCAACTTAAAATTTTATCAAAAGTTTGTTGCCTTGAAATTTTGAGTTCACCCAACTTTTCTTTTTTTGCAGTGCAATTTCAGAGACATTTTCCGTAAAATAAATAAATAAATAAATAAATACATTTAAATGTATTGACAGATTTTGACAGCTAGTTCAACATTTTTGTATGTAATGACTTAAGCAGTGAAATGAGGACTATTAGTTTTATATGGAATGACTATTCAGCATTCACAAGTCATTTTGACTGACATGACATAAGCAAATGATAATGTTATAAAACAGCAGAGAGTTGTATGAAAGCACTTGATGCATGTCTAAAAGTATTTGATATTTGTTGTAAGGAGAAACTGCTACTATGATGAGCACAAATGACTAAATGTTGTGGAGGTTGAAATAACTGTTGCTATATTTTGCGACTTTTCAGACCCCCTTAGTGACTATTTTCCAAAAAAGCGACTGGTGACAAATCCAGCGACTTTTTCTGGTGTTATTGGAGACTCGTTCTAATGTTAATATTGATGTGAGAAATGCACCAAAGCAGCTGAGAAAAACTGTAACATGATCAGAACAACTTCATAAGTAAATGATCAAACAAAAAGTTAAGGAAGGCTAAATGGTTTTATTTTAACATTTAAGGTGTTTAGCAGATGGCGGTAGATATCAATGCTGGTAAAATATGTTGCAGTGTTGATAGAGTTACAAAATAAATCTATATTGCACAGTGAAAGAGGATGTGGGGAAATAAATAAAATATTTCCAGGATTTGTACAGGATATTCACCTTTGTAATTAAATTTACATTTAGTTATATGTACATTATGTTTTATATGCCTGTGACTTTATACTCATCTCTATGTTTTTTTACTTTTTATTCTTTTATTTCCTTTTGAATTCTAACTCTGTTTTTAGATTGAGTTTTTATTACTATTTTAACGTTTTATTGTTTTTTTTTGTATTTTATTGTTTTCATTGTTTTTTTTATTTATTTATTCATTTTATTTATTTTTAGGTTGAACTAACTGTTGTGTAAATGTTAATATTGATGTGAGAAATGCACCAAAGTGACTGAGAAAAACTGTAATAAAGTGCTTTGTAGTTTTTTCTTTATTGTTATGTATGTATGTTTTTTATTTTTTATTTACTTTTATTTATTGTTTTCATTTATTTATTTTTATTTAATTTTTGCTTTATTTACATCTTTTTTTTATTTATTTTTTTTATATAGGTTCATTTAGGAGGGGATGGGAGGGAGAATAGGGAGAAAAAGTTTGCTTTGTTGCATGTAATAATGTCTTGTTTGACTAGCTGTAATCTGCAAACAAAAATCTAATAAACACATGTTTAAAAAATAAATAAATAAATAAAGAGCTTTGTGTGTGTGTAACAAGTTAAAAACACAACCTCTAAACTGCCACAGGGGGGCAGTGTTGCACTGATGTTGCTTTTGTTCATGGGCTAATAAAGAAGCTTTGAATTGTAATTGTTAAGACACTCATTTAATCCAACGCCACTGTGCCAGTTTGTAATGTTTAGATAATTTAGTCAGCATTATTTGACCTTGTGATCCTAAAATCAAGACAGACGCACCGTCACGTTGGTATTGATTATTGGAAATCATTCACTTGTCAGTTAAAACACCAACTACTCCCAAGGCACTTTCTCCAGTCTTCAGAGATTTCAGTTTCAGTCTCAGTTAAACAGCTTTTGAAGGAGTTGTGGGTGCACTGCAAAAAAAAGAAAAGTTGGGTGAACTGAAAATTTCAAGGCAACAAACTTCGATAAAATTTTAAGTTGGACAATTAAACTAAATATTTTAATAGTTTTGTTTTTGAGTTTGCTCAACTCTGAATTCAGATTTTTGTCAACTCAACTGTAAGTTGTACTAACTTATAATTTTACATTGTAATAACTTTTAATCCTTACTTCTGCTAACTTCTGCAATGTGCTGAATTGGCACGATTGTAACGCTGCTATGAAATGTCAGCTAATGTTGCGACCACAATTTTGAGTTAGCATTGATACGCTAATGGCTACTCTTGTAGCTGTAACAAGCAGCGCCGCTAACATCAGTTATCCGCTAGCATCAGTTAGCCGCTAGCATCAGTTAGCCGCTAGCTTTCGCTAATGACCGAATTTCACCGTGTACTTTTACTTCAGTAAGTGTTGAATGCAGGACTTTTACTTGTAGTGGAGTAATTTCAGTGTTGTATTAGTACTTTTACTGAAGTAAGGAATCTGAATACTTTTTCCACTGCCTGTAACTTATCTTTTTATTAGTATTTATTAGTATTTCTCCAGCATCAGAGTAGTTGTGCTGAATTGTCACGATTGTAACGCCGCTATGAAATGTCAGCTAATGTTGTGACCACAATTTTGAGCTAGCATTAATACGCTAATGGCTACTCTTGTAGCTGTAACAAGCTGCGCCGCTAGCGTCAGTTAGCCGCTAGCATCAGTTAGCCGCTAGCTTTCGCTAATGAATTTCACCGTTTTCCTGTGTTTCACAACAAAGAAATAAGAGTTATCAGAACTATTGTCCCTTGTTGTGAACCCCAACTTAAAGATATAAGTAACAACAACTCACCAACTTGTTTTTGAGCAGACAACTGGCTTCCTTTGTTGTGCTAACTTACATTATTGCCCTAAATGTCAATAATTTATATTTCCAAGTTTTACCAACTTAAATCACTGTTTTAGGCCAAAAAACACAAGTTGGCTTTTTTGCAGTGTGGTTTCCAGGAGCCTGTCTGGCTAATGCCCACACTGACCAGAAGCCCATTATCCAGTCCAGATGAGGGGGCACGATAACATCCTGAGTGACAGGTCCGTGGCAGCTGTGTGGTGAGGGAGGTCCCCCCCCCCCCCCCCCCCCCTCATCTCTGAGTGTCCGTTCACAGAGGGAGGCGTTTGTTACTGTGTGACAGCTGTCACGGCCCCCCCCCGCCGCCCCCCCCGCCCGCCCTCACCCCTTCCTCCAGCACAGCTTTCCACATCATTACCTCCCAACATAACCTGCTGTCCCTTCAAACCTGTCAATAACGGGAGAAATCTCTGCATGAGGAGATGGAATTTGGTGCAGTGATTAAAAAAAAAGTCAGTCAAATTATGAGTCTGAGTAATAAACAGAAGCTTTCAAATGAGAGTGGAATAAACAGAGTGGTGGGCAAAGAGACAAAGTAAAAAGCAAACACCTACAAAAGTTTAAACCTTTTCTTTTTTGGGTCATTTTGTGGGGTTTTTTTTGGTAATTTTGTGTCTTTTTGGGTAATTCTGTGTCTTTTTTTGTAATTTTGTGTCTTTTTTTTGTAATTTTGTGTCTTTTTTTCTGTCATTTTGTGTCTTTTTTTGGTCATTTTGTTTCTTTTATTTGTAATTTAGTTTTTTTCTGTCATTTTGTGTCTTTTTTCTGTCATTTTGTGTCTTTTTTGGGTCATTTTGTGTTTTTTTTGTAATTTTGTGTCTTTTTTTGGAAATTCTGTCTTTTTTTGGTCATTTTGTTTCTTTTATATGTTATTTAGGTTTTTTTTCTGTCATTTTGCGTCTTTTTTCTGTCATTTTTTTTCTTTTTTTGGGTCATTTTGTGTGTTTTTTGTAATTTTGTGTCTTTTTTTGCAATTTTGTGTCTTTTTTTGTAATTTTGTGTCTTTTTTGGGTCATTTTGTGTCTTTTTTTGTAATTCTGTGTCTTTTTTTGTAATTTTGTGTCTTTTTTTGTAATTTTGTGTCTTTTTTCTGTCATTTTGTGTCTTTTTTGGGTCATTTTGTGTCTTTTTTAGGTCATTTTGTGTCATTTTTTTGCAATTTTGTGTCTTTTTTTGTAATTTTGTGTCTTTTTTTCTGTCATTTTGTGTCTTTTTTTGGTCATTTTGTGTCTTTTTTGGTAATTCTGTGTCTTTTTTTGTAATTTTGTGTCTTTTTTCTGTCATTTTGTGTCTTTTTTTGGTCATTTTGATACTGCCTCCAGTGGCCCCCAGGTAATTTGAGTTTGAGACCCCTGCTTTATGTGTTGTGTGTGGAAGGTCCCTTTAATTACTTTTTTTGGGTAATTTTGTTTCATTTTTAAGTAATTTGTTTTTCCCCCCTGTCATTTTGTGTCTTTTTTTCTGTCATTTAGTGTCTTTTTTGGCCATTTTGGGTCATTTTGTGTCTTTTTAAAAATAGTTTTGTGTATTTTTCCTCCAGCACAGCTTTCCACATCATTACCTCCCAACATAACCTGCTGTCCCTTCAAACCTGTCAATAACGGGAGAAATCTCTGCATGAGGAGATGGAATTTGGTGCAGTGATGAAAAAAAAGTCAGTCAAATGATGAGTCCGAGTAATAAACAGAAGCTTTCAAATCAGAGTGCTTTGTTTGGAATAAACAGAGTGGTGGGCAAAGAGACAAAGTAAAAAGCAAACACCTACAAAAGTTTAAACCTTTTCTTTTTTGGGTAATTTTGTGTCTTTTTTTGTAATTTTATGTCTTTTTTTTTGTCATTTTGTGTCTTTTTTCGGTCATTTTGTGTCTTTTTTTGTAATTTTGTGTCTTTATTGGTAATTCTGTGTCTTTTTTTGTAATTTTGTGTCTTTTTTTGTAATTTTCTGTCTTTTTTCTGTCATTTTGTGTCTTTTTTGGTCATTTTGTGTCTTTTTTCTGTCATTTTGTGGCTTTTTTGGCCATTTTGGGGTCATTTTGTGTCTTTTTAAAAATAATTTTTAATTTTTTAATTGGTAATTTTGTTTCTTTTTTAAGTAATTTGTTTTTTCCCCCTATCATTGTGTGTCTTTTTTTCTGTCATTTAGTGTCTTTTTTGGCCACTTTGTGTCTTTTTTGGCCATTTTGGGGTCATTTTGTGTCTTTTTAAAAATAATTTTGTGTCTTTTTTGGTAATTCTGTGTCTTTTTTTGTAATTTTGTGTCTTTTATTGTAATTTTGTGTCTTTTTTTCTGTCATTTTGTGTCTTTTTTTGGTCATTTTGATACTGCCTCCAGTGGCCCCCAGGTAATTTGAGTTTGAGACCCCTGCTTTATGTGTTGTGTGTGGAAGGTCCCTTTAATTACTTTTTTTTGGTAATTTTGTTTCTTTTTTAAGTAATTTGTTTTTTCCCCACTGTCATTTTGTGTCTTTTTTTCTGTCATTTAGTGTCTTTTTTGGCCATTTTGGGGTCATTTTGTGTCTTTTTAAAAATAATTTTGTGTCTTTTTCCTCCAGCACAGCTTTCCACATCATTACCTCCAAACATAACCTGCTGTCCCTTCAAACCTGTCAATAACGGGAGAAATCTCTGCATGAGGAGATGGAATTTGGTGCAGTGATTAAAAAAAAGTCAGTCAAATTATGAGTCTGAGTAATAAACAGAAGCTTTCAAATGAGAGTGCTTTGTTTGGAATAAACAGAGTGGTGGGCAAAGAGACAAAGTAAAAAGCAAACACCTACAAAAGTTCAAACCTTTTCAGCAGAAAAAAATCAGGAAACAACATGTTACTGTGTGCACTGTTACAGTGTGATTGACAGGTGACATTTGGGGAGTGGAGAGTGCAGAGAGAGTCGAACACTTAGCAGCAAACGTGACGAGAAAAAACAGCGAGGTGGGCAGTTAACAAAGGAACTTTAGAGTTGTGTTCTTTATCAAAAAGTAAAATTTCCCACAAAGTTTTAACCCCTGAGTTGTCTTAACTTTTGTGAGTATATCACTTGTCCTAAGGGTCTAAAACATGGGTCTCAAACTCGCGGCCCACAGGCCAATTGTGGCCCTCGTGACGATATTTTGTGGCCCCCACCTTTATATATAACTATATAGAGTTTTATATGAATGGCACTTTGCCGTGTTGTGTGTGGAAGGTCCCTTTTATTACTTTTTTTGGTCATTTTGTGTCTTTTTTTGGTCATTTTGTTTCTTTTTTAAGTAATTTGTTGTTTTTTTTCTGTCATATTGTGTCTTTTTTTGGCCATTTTGGGGTCATTTTGTGTCTTTTTTAAAATAATTGTGTGTCTTTTTTTGGTAATTCTTCTTTGGTTATTCTTTTTTTGTACCCTCACAGATTTACGGGAAAAAAGTGGGAAAAAAGCAACTTTTTTCTACCGGATTCACCACTTTAACCCTTAATAGGACACTCATTGAAATACTTGCAAATTCCAAATTTCAACCCTAGAGAATATTGGAGGATATTACATACAGCCAGAATGTGTAAAAAAAACCATACAAAATAATATTTTGAGAAAAAAGTTTACGAGATTAAAGTGGCAAATCTACGAGAAAAAAATGCGTAGATTTATGAGATTTAAAGTGGTGAATCTGGGAGAAAAAAGTTGCTTTTTTCTCATTTTTTCCTCGTAAATCTGCGACTCTTTTCGCGCAGATTTGCCACTTTAAATCTCTTAAATCTGCGACTTTTTTTCTTGTAGATTTGCCACTTCAATCTAGTAAATTTGCAACTTTTTTCTCAAAATATTACCTGAAGTTACCAAATATAGTTTTTGCCTGATAAAGGGTTAAGAAGAGGTGGTGCATGGGTCGAACAAACTCCTGACTTTTATAACCGGTCCCATTTGAATGTAAAAGTCAAGTTAGTTATTTTAAAATTATCTGTAAAATTAGCTACTGTACATCAGTTTCTATGCCACCTTAAATACCTACATAACTGCGTTATTTGACCCCAAACCCTGTTCTTTCCTCCTAACCTTAACCAAGTACTTTCACAATGTTAGTTTTTTAAAAAAAGCAACCGTCTTGTGTGTGAAACAGTGACAGCCATCCAGTACATGAGTCATTTTTTACCCCGTCCCCAGTAACAATTAGAGCCAATTATATATTATCTCTCAGTGAACTTGCTGTTCCTAGAGTGACGTCCTCCACGTATTCTGAAGTGGATCTCGGTGTTCTTTCAGTGATAAAAGCTGCTTGTCCTTTTTCTTTTTATACAGCCCAGTGTGAAATTTTAGTTAGGTCAAAAATGTTTTCTTAACCTGATAGATGGAAACCTGCTTACACCAACTATCTTAGGTCTTTCAGAACAAATATGACAACAATAAAAATGAAAACCATCAGGAGAGGAAGACCTTGTAGAAGTTCATCCACCTTTATTTTATTTACATTTTGGAAAATGTATATGCAGAGTTTTCTATAAGCAGTTCCTGTGTGCAGTGTAACCATAGGTGTACAGACAACTAGCACCCAACTACTCTGATACTGGAGAAATACTAATAAATACTAATAAAAGATAAGGTACAGGCAGTGGAAAAAGTATTCAGATTCCTTACTTAAGTAAAAGTACTAATACAACACTGTGAAATTGCTCAACTACAAGTAAAAGTCCTGCATTCAACACTTAAGTAAAAGTATAAAAGTATCAACATCAAAATGTACTTAAAGGATCAAAAGTAAAATATCTAATATATATTACTAGATTATTATTATTGGTGCATTTATGTAAGCAGCATTTTAAATTCCTCAAGATAGGGCTCATTTTAAAAATGGTTAAATAAAAAGTTCAACAAAAAAAAAAAAGGATAGGGCTCATTTGAACTATTTAATAGACTTTAGGTGGTTCAATTTATAAACATGCATAATCACTTTAAACTGATCATGTTTTTCATGTTAAATCTCAACCTGAAAAGTAACTAAAGCTGTCAGTTAAATGTAGTGGAGTAAAAAGTACAATATTTGCCCTAAACATGTAGTGAAATTTGCTATGTGATTAATATTATTACTACTATTATTATTATTATATATACTGTTGCTGACATTACTATTATTATTATTACTATATACTGTAATATACGACTATTATTATTATACTGGCCTCTATCTATCTATCTGTCTGTCTGTCTGTCTGTCTGTCTGTCTATCTATCTATCTATCTATCTATCTATCTATTGTACTTAAGTAAAGAACTTGAGTAAATGCACTTCGTCACATTCCACCACTGGTTATAGAGCACTAAAGTCTTCTTATTATTTATTAAATTGCATTCATGTGGAGTTATATGACATTTGCAGAGAATCAGATCACTAAGGTGGTGTCGGGGAAGGGTTAGTTATGTTTTAAAGAAAGCAGATGTGGCTTTTTATTACAGGATGAGTCATAAACAAGCCCATAGACACATCCGCTGCTCTGCATACAGGCCTATATAGCGTGGCTGGATTTCATAACAGAGCTATTCAGGATTGGGCAATACTGGCTTTGCCTTTAATCACAAACTGAATCTCTTCCTTCAACTGTCATGCATCCCCAATGTGATGACTATGACACAGCTGCACTTTGTAACAGTCACAATGTTCACTTCATCCGGTCTGTTTTTAATGCTTTTAATGCATTATTCTAAGGCAAACATGCTGAATAGAAGCACAGCATGCCTGTTTTAGCAGCTTCCCTCTATTGACTTTCAATAACCTACAGCCTTGTTATTAAAGTGGTTTAATCTTTAATTTTAAAGAGGTGAACAGGGAGAATAAACATCTCCACCCAACATTGTAAATGCTGTGTGGGATTTTTTGCCGTAAACGTACAATGACTTTCTCATTGCCAAAACAGACTTCTGTACTGTGCTTCATCGCTCTGTTGTACTATAAAATGCAGAACAAACTAATAAAGTACAGAACAGAGTGTGAATTACAGCGTGAGTTCCTGATTCAGCACAGGGCCATTTTCACCAGATATTAAAGCTACAAAATGTTGAGCCTGTCTTACAAACTATCAACTTTCTCTTTCAACTTTAGGGGCGTACTGACCAGAACGGCCGTCCCACAGACCCTGTGTGTGGCCTTTGTGGTTCATCAGGAAAAAAATCTGATTGGGCGAAATCAACGTAAAAAAACAACAAGGGACAACAATATAATTATTTATTATGTGCGTATTAGGTGCTGAGCACAGATGAGCGAGAGCTGCTTCTAAGTTGCAGGAGCAGGAGACAAGTATAATAAGCTAACTTACATTTATTAGGGTTCTGTTGCTATGAACGTAGAGTTTTCCCCATTATGATGATGATGATGATGATTTGTGCAATTTAGTGCAACCAACCTGACATGTTTGGGGCTGTCAATTTTAATGTATGAAACACCACAAACAACAAATCAATAACGCAATATGAAAATAATAAAATAATGCCTGTCTAACTCTCTCTCTCTCTCTTTCTCTCTCTAATAATAAGCCTAATATAGACTTATTCCACTGCCTCCTGGTTCCTGGCCAGGTGCCCGGCCAGTGCCACACAACTCTTTGCTGGTCTTGAACCGCAAACGCTATGTCATGGGCTGGGGGCCTACACTGCAATGTGATTGATATGGGCTAGCACTAGCGTGCTAACGTTAGCAGCCAATCGATAGCGTGCTAGCAAGACCAAGACCAACTCGGTGCTGTTAAGAGAGAACAACTAAAATGTGTATCATTCATTTATTTGATTTGTTTAACTGCAACGTGATTGATATGAGCTAGCGGGCTATCGCTAGCATTAGCTTACAACAAAGTCCAACATTAACATCTTACATTTAGTGTTAATAAGAATGTATTAGGCGTACATAGTGATCAAGATGAGCAGCACAGATGTGTTGTAGACACATGTAGTCTGCCATTGTTATTATATTTGCAGAGAGGGCGGAGACATATTCAGACGTTAGCAGTGATAAATGATGTGGCTCTAGAGCAAACAGGTGGAAAAGCAAACAGGTTTGAAGCTGGTTCAGACGCTGAACTAACTGTGAATCACACAAGCTCTGGCTCCTGGTCCAAAACATGTGTCTTGTCTTCTTTTTCCCCCCAAAAATGGGATAGCCTTATTAAAAGTAGCTGGACAGTTTGATTTATTGAAGGGTATGATATTAAAGAAATGTTGAATCGGTTATTTGAGGGCAATTCTTAAGCATCTGATACATGTTATACCATCAACTGGCTATATATACACATTGGCTAACATATATTTTTTTTAAATTTGTGAATTCAGGGTGAAGATAGTTGCAGCTCAAAAGATGACAGGAACAGGGCAAAACACAACACAAATAACCACTGATTGTGAAATTGTAATATGCTGTAAATATCTTGTCTAGTAGGCTTGTGGTATAATATCTTGACAGGCTGGCAAGTGGTTATTTAAACATCTAATCACGTATGGATTGTGGGCCTAATTTTCTTTTTTTAAAGTCCAGGGTCCATCCCTGACTACCTTAATAGTTAATTTTGGAGAGAGTAAGCAAAAGAGGTGCACTGTTAAAAATGTCTGTAGATTTTACGTTGAGAAACTGCTAAACCACGACAGTAAAAGACCGTAAAATGATAAATGGGTTAATTCAGTTTCAGGAACAATGAAACACCGTAAATGTATATATCAGCCAAAACACTATTTTTTACAGTTTGTTTTTAAAAAAAAACACATTACTCCACTGTAAAATACACAAAAATAGACTGTAATATATACACAAGCCATCATTTTTGCATTTATTTTTTGTAAAATTACTTTTTCTAACTGTTAAATGTACTAAACACCATGAAAATATACTGTAATATTTAATGATAAAACCTTTAATAAATTAAAGTACTAAATAAAATACTTTATAAATTATGCAGCATTTATTAAGTATTTTCTTGTCAATTATATGGCAGAAAAGCGTTTCTTTTGATGGAAAAACATTATTTTTTACGGTAAAATATGGAATAAAATGGCAATCTTACACAGGAAATCAACAGTGTTATATCATTTATTACAAATAAATGCACCGTATTTATTACGGTAAAGTTCTGGCAACCACAGCTGCCATTTTTTTACCGTAAAAACAACAGGGTTTTTTTCTACAGTGTGTATATCATTTACTGTATTGTGGAAAATTTTAAATTTTGTCGATTGACACTATCGTGAATAGTCCAGAGAGGAAACCAGCCTGTCTGTCTGTGGGATGAGTCACAGGTTGAGCTGCTAATTCAGGGAGAAGGTTAATCCAATGATGGTAATGACACAGTCCTTCCTGTACGTACCAGCGTCCTGTTGATTCATGGCCTGCTTTCCACAAAGTCCCTGGCACTGTCACTTTATACCACACACACACACACACACACACACACACAGCCCTAGAGGCGTAAATATCTACATGGTTTCTGAGTCACACATTACTATGTCCACAGGAATGTATGTCACGTTACATTAACATTTAATGGCTTGCACAAAACGCAGCACTCAGCATTCTTAGTACTGAATCTGACACAGACAAAAGTCACACATTTAAGTAAGTTAACATTAACCAAAAGCCCATTTATCAAGCTCCTTAACTTGCTTGCTTCTGCCAAGGTCAAGCTACTTATCTGAGATAGCCAGAAAAGCTTATTACAGGGACTGGACATTGAAGATTTGTGTTTTAGACCAACATGATGTGTGCCGTGACTCTTACCTGAGAAAACTTTAGCTACACTCATTTTAACCAAACAAAGTATAAAAAACTACAATGCCTATAAAAAAGTATGCATCCCTCTTGGATGTTGTACTGTAGGGGAGAGAATAAACACAATCTTGATTGGTGAATGTTCAGCTTTGTTGTCTGACAGCTGAAAATGGCTTTGTTATCAGTGGAAGGGTAAGTGGTAAGGTCAATGTTACCGTAAGTCAGTAGTTCTCAACCTTTTTGAGTCGCGACCCCCAATTTAACATGCATGTTGTCCGCGACCCCCGCTCACTGAACAGAATCTCACACGCACAGTTCAGATCACCCAAGAAAGACACAAAATGACCAAAAAAGACACAAATTGACCAAAAAAAGACACAAAATGACCAAAAAAGACACAAATTGACCACAAAGTGATAAAAAAAGACACAAAATGATCAAAAAAGACACAAAATGACCAAAAAAAGACACAAAATGACAAAAAAGGAAACAAAATGATCAAAAAAGACAAAATGGCAAAAAAAACAACAACACAAAATGACCAAAAAAGACACAAATTGACCACAAAATGATTTTAAAAAATGACACAAAATGACCAAAAAAGACACAAAATGACAAAAAAAGACACAAAAACAGCAAAAAAGACACAAATTGACCACAAAATGATAAAAAAAGACCCAAAATGACAAAAAAGGAAACAAAATGATCAAAAAAGACACAAAATTACAGAAAAAACAACACAAAATGATCAAAAAAGACACAAAATGACAAAAAACAACAACACAAAATGACAAAAAAAGACATTAAATGACCAAAAAGACACATTAATAAACACATTAACACATGAACACTTTAACACAGTGGAGACAGAGCTGACTTCCAAAATGATTTGGCGACCCCCAGAAATCATCTCGCGACCCCAATTGGGGTCCCGACCCCAAGGTTGAGAATAGCTGCCGTAAGCAACGGGCAGTGTGATGCAACCAGTGTGCTAACATGTATTAGCTGACTTTTGTTTGTAAGGTTATTTGATTTACCAAGACTTAATGACATTACATCACTGTCTGAATAAAATGTGTATTACAATAGAATGATTCTTAAGACTCTCAGTTCTTTAGAAAGTGCATTCCCTTTTATTTCCCCACATTGTTTTCATTTTTAACTGTGGAATGTGGGCTCGCATGACGTTTTAGATGAAGCAGTTTTATGTGGGTTATTTAAAACGAGCTCCACTCGAGTGAAAATAGCAACAACAGTGACAGACAAAAGGCTAAAATGGCAGAACAGACATAGGTCATACAGTCTAGGCTTGAGTTCGCTGGATGTTGTGTCCCTGTTTTGTTTTTTTCCATCTTGGTTCACCAAGTCTTTGTCTCGTATAATTCCACTCTGCATGACTCACCGAGCTGGCATCAAGGTGGTCTGGCACCGATTCCGTCCAAAAGGTTACACCATTGTGATTCAGACCCTGAATCAAGCTCATAATCTCTGATGCATATGGTGTGTGTGTGTGTGTGTGTTCTTGTACTTCCCACATAGTGAGGACCAGAAACCGTTTTTAACCAACAGAGTGAGGACATTTTTGCAAAGTGAGGACATTTCGGCCGGTCCTCACTTCTTTAAAGGCTTTTTTTTTTGAGATTTCAGACTTTGTTTTAAGGGTTAAAGGTTACATGATAATGATAATTAACTGAAACTGTATTGTGTGGTTACAAAACTAACTAAAATTATAGTGGAATGTCCTTCGTTTTTGTCTCTGTCAACTTTTTTTCATACATAATGAAGATGGATCAGACAAAGGAAATAAAGGCATAATTTACTGTGACCTCTTTTAATCTCCCACCCAACAAATACCCCATTACAAAACACTACAACTAATAAAAACTAAACTAAAACTAAAGCATTTCAAAAAAATTAATACTAAACTAAAACTAGCAAACTCACTCTAAAAACTCATTAAAACTAACTGAATTTGAAAACAAAAATTCACAACAAAATTAAAACTTAAACTAATGAAAAATCAAAAACTATTATAACCTTGATAGGGAATCCACTGTTCAAATGAGGGTCCTCACAAAGATAGAAGTACAAGAATGTGTGTGTGTGTGTGTGTGTGTGTGTGTGTGTGTGTGTGTGTTCTTGTACTTCCTACATAGTGAGGACCAGAACACGTTTTTAACCAACAGAGTGAGGACATTTTTGCAAAGTGAGGACATTTCGGCCGGTCCTCACTTCTTTAAAGGCTTTTTTTTGGGGGGATTTAAGACTTTCTTTAAGGTTAGAAAAAATGATAAAAAAAATGATAATTAACTGAAACTGTATTGTGAGGTTACAAAACTAACTAAAATTGTAGTGAAAATGGCCTTCATTTTTGTTTTTGTCAACTTTTTTCATCCATAATGAAGATGTATAGGGCAAAGGAAATAAAGGCAAAATTTACTGTGACCTCTTTTAATCTCCCACCCAACAAATACCCCATTGCAGAAAAATAAAAATAACACTAAAACTAAAACCAAAGCATTTCAAAAAGTAAATACTATACTAAAACTAGCAAACTCACTCTAAAAACTAACTAAAACAAACTGAATTTGAAAACAAAAATTCACAACGAAATTAAAACTAAAACTAATGAAAAATCCCCCCAAAAATAATGATATAATGACAAAAAAGACACAAAATGATCAAAAAAGACACAAATTGGCCACAAAATGATCAAAAAAGACACAAAATGATCAAAAAAGACACAAAATGACCAAAAAAAAGACACAAAATGACAAAAAAGGAAACAAAATGATCAAAAAAGACACAAAATGACAAAAAACAACAACACAAAATGACCAAAAAAGACATTAAATGACCAAAAAGACACATTAATAAACATATTAACACATGAACGCTTTAACACAGACCAAAAAACGACCAAAAAAAGACACAAAATTACCAAAAAAAGACACAAAATGACCAAAAAAGACCAAAAAAAGACACAAAATGACCAAAAAAGACCAAAAAAAGACACAAAATGACCAAAAAAGACCAAAAAAAGACACAAAATGACTAAAAAAAGACACAAATTGACCAAAAAAAGACATTAAGTGACCAAAAAGACTAAAACACTTTAACACAGCGGAGACAGAGCTGACTTCCAAAATGATTTGGTGACCCCCAGAAATCATCTCACGACCCCAATTGGGGTCCCGACCCCAAGGTTGAGATTGACCACAAAATGATAAAAAAAAAAGAAACAAAATGACCAAAAAAAACAACACAAAATGACCAAAAAAGACATTAAATGACCAAAAAGACACATTAATAAACACATTAACACATGAACACTTGTGGAGACAGAGCTGACTTCCAAAATGATTTGGCGAAATGATTTTCACAATGAAATTAAAACTAAAACTAATGAAAAATCCAAAACTATTATAATCTTAGCAGGGAATTCACTATTCCGATGAGGGTCCTCACAAAGATAGAAGTACAAGAATGTGTGTGTGTGTGTGTGTGTGTGTGTGTGTGTGAGAGCTTGAACGCGACACTTTGCACATTCTTGTGTGTTATGAGAACAGCAGCCTGAGAGCACCAGGGGGCATTACATTAAGATATTCTATTTCACCCGAGCTGTGGAGGGAAAACATGGACGCTAATTATTTCAGATCTGATATCAAATTAAATACAGATTGTGCCAGATTTAATTAGGGGGGTAATTAATTGCTGCGCTGATTAAGGCTGAATCACAGCTACAGATTCATTTCAACACAAGAAGCATAATGTGTAACAGTTGAAAGGCCTTATATTACTGGACGGCTTTAGCAGAGATGCAGCAGTGCAGTGCTCTTTTCTGTCAGAGAGCCATTGATTTCTTCCCTGCTGATAACTGTGTGTGTGTGTGTGTGTGTGTGTGTGTGTGTGTGTGTGTGTGTGAGTCACTGGAGCTGGGAGCTGTCGATGAGATGAGTGGAGAACCTGTCAGAGTGAGGTGGCAGCTAGATTCTGCTGTGGCCCAGGGGGATTGTGGGTGAGAAATGTGTTGCCTCTGTTGGTTTTCACCGTCCTCCTCCAACCAGGAAGAAGGGAGACTGTGGAAAAAGGACGTGTGATATACTGAACATTCAAGCTAGTTTCTGATCCACTAGCCCAGCTATTCTCAACCTTGGGGTCGGGACCCCAATTGGGGTCGCGAGATGATTTCTGGGGGTCGCCAAATCATTTTGGAAGTCAGCTCTGTCTCCACTGTGTTAAAGTGTTCATGTGTTAATGTGTTGTCGTCTTTTTGGGCATTTTGTGTCTTTTTTCCATCATTTTGTGTCTTTTTTTTTTTCATTTTGTGCCTTTTTTTGGTAATTTTGTTTCTTTTTTGGTCATTTTGTGTCTTTTTTTTGTCATTTTGTTTCTTTTTTGGTCATTTTGTGTCTTTTTTTTGTCATTTGTGTCTTTTTTTAGTCATTTTGTGTCTTTTTTTGGGCCATTTTGTGTCTTTTTTTGGTCATTTTGTGTCTTTTTTGGTAATTTTGTTTCCTTTTTTCGTCATTTTGTGTCTTTTTTGGCCATTTTGTTTCTTTTTTGGGCCATTTTGTGTCTTTTTTGGTCATTTTGTTTCTTTTTTGGGCCATTTTGTGTCTTTTTTTGGTCATTTCATGTCTTTTTTTGTCATTTTGTGTGTTTTTTTGTCATTTTGTGTGTTTTTTTTGTCATTTTGTGTGTTTTTTGGTCATTTTGTGTGTTTCTTGGTCATTTTGTGGTCAATTTGTGTATTTTTTGGTCATTTTGTTTCTTTCTCTGGTCATCTTGTGTCTTTTTTTAGTCATTTTGTGTCTTTTTTGGTCAATTTGTGTCTTTTTTTTGGTCATTTTGTGTCTTTTTTTGGTCATTTTGTGTCTTTTCTGGTCATTTTCTGTCTTTTTTCGTTCATTTTATGTCTTTTTTGATCATTTTGTGGTCAATTTGTGTATTTTTTGGTCATTTTGTTTCTTTTTTGGTCATTTTGTTTCTTTTTTTAGTCATTTAGTGTCTTTTTTGGTCAATTTGTGTCTTTTTTTTGGTCATTTTGTGTCTTTTTTTGTCAATTTGTGTCTTTTTTGGTCATTTTGGTTCCGTTTTTTGGTCATTTTGGTTCTTTTTTGGGTGATCTGAACTGTGCGTGATTCTGTTCAGTGAGCGGGGGTCACGGACAACATGCATGTTAAATTGGGGGTCGCGACTCAAAAAGGTTGAGAACTACTGCACTAGCCTGTATCAGTGTTTACCCCCATTGAGAAAGTGAATTAAGTTTTTTTTCTTTTTCTGAGAAGCAGAATGGTTCAGTGGGTTTTTCTTTCAATATTTCAAGTTGAGTGTCTACTTCTATTATTAGACAGAATTGTCCAAAAAGTTCAAGTGAGGAGCATTTATGGGTACAAGTCTGGAACTGGCGTACTTTACTTATTTCAAGGGTGCTGAATCAAAAAAAAATGGTTCCCAAGGTATATATATATATATATATATATAATATAACCAAGTCATTGTGCTGTCTAAACCAAACTGACACCTTTTCACAGTGTTGTTACAACGTGTTAAATGCGGCCCTGTTACATTTAGTACAAGGACGTTTTGATCTTCTACCAGTACAGGCGTCAATTTACAGGGTCGTATTAGAGGGTAGGAACAAACTACATATGTGGTCATATGGTTTAAAGGCCATAGTACCCATGATGCAACAGAAGATCAAGAATGATATAAACTGTAAAAGTGATTTCATTCTCAAAAGTTTTTCACAACAGTCTATGTTACTTTGCAAAGGAGCTTCAGATATTTTATTCATCGCTGTTTTATCTTATCTGACCTTCATCCAAAATGACTGTAAACATTCCTAGAAGGCACCCGAGGGAACTGAAAACCCCCAAATGAACTTGATCTGACACTCTGAGGCACAAAGCAGCAATTACATTCAAAAATTATCCTCGTTATCTCAAAAGTGCACCGCGCCTTTCCTTCGCCTGGATTCATGTTGATGTTTTGCACAAGTGAGAGAGTCCTTGGTGATGCACTGATACTTAACTCTCTTTAAAACGCCTGTGTGTTTCACATGGAAAGACAGAGATAATGACTGTGCAGCTATGGCTATGAACGCACACATTGGCATTTCCTCCCTCCGGAAACACAGCAAGCAATCACAGCCCGAAACACTGACTCATCAAGACACATACTGTTGATGGAGAGGAGAGAACCAGAGAGCCAGAACTTGTAATTTGTCCTGTCCATTTATCATTTCTCCAGTTTAAGATGTTACCCTAATAAGAGCGTGTGCAGCATTTCAAAGGGTTTAACGTGGTCGCTGGTGCAGATGTCAGCCTGCTTTTCCAGCTGCACTGCAAAAAGCCAACTTGTATTTTTTGGCCTAAAACAGTGATTTAAGTTGGTAAAACTTGGGAATATAAATTACTGACATTTAGGGCAATAATGTAAGTTAGCACAACAAAGGAAGCCAGTTGTCTGCTCAAAAACAAGTTGGTGAGTTGTTGTTACTTATATCTTTAAGTTGGGGTTCACAACAAGGGACAATAGTTCTGATAACTCTTATTTCTTTGTTGTGAAATTCGGTCATTAGCGAAAGCTAGCGGCTAACTGATGCTAACGGCTAACTGATGCTAGCGGCTAACTGATGCTAACAGCTAACTGAGGCTAGCGGCTAACTGATGCTTGTTACAGCTACAAGAGTAGCCATTAGCGTATCAATGCTAACTCAAAATTGTGGTCACAACATTAGCTGACATTTCATAGCGGCGTTACAATCGTGCCAGAGAAATTCAGAGTTGAGCAAACTCAAAAACAAAACTTAAAATATTTAGTTTAATTGTCCAACTTAAAAGTTTATCGAAGTTTGTTGCCTTGAAATTTTGAGTTCACCCAACTTTTCTTTTTTTGCAGTGTGTGGGACCGAATATAAAAGTGAGAGTTGTGGAGTGACATGAGCGGCTTCTTTTAGGGCGGTGGCGTGGAGAAGACTTAGCGAGCTGTGGTTATTATTCTCCTCTGAAGCACCAGCTGATGTTGATCTGCCATACAAGGCCAAAGAATGTTAAATATGAGGGAGGGCAGGGAGTGTATGAAGCAAGCTCGCTCGCTCTCACTTCTCAGGACGCTTGTGAGCTCCACATGTGCACACGCACACAGAAATATTGAAGAATCAACAGTTCCCAGGCCTCAGAGGTGGAAGCTATGCAAACTCAGCTGCTCTGACTTACAGTAAGCAAGTAAGCTCCTCGGCTTAACCACAACCTGAGTACAGATCTGTTTTCTTTTCTTCCGCAGAGCTGAGCTAAGACTGTTTGCACAGACCCCCAAGCACTGGACGTAAATTCTCTTGTGCTTGTGCAATGTCTTATGATGTGATTTTTATCTGCACAAACTATTTGTGTCTGCACCAAGGCTGCAGTCTCACCACAGGGCTCCAGGCCTTGAGGGAAAGCTGTTCATATCAATGCCAGTGTATAAACTGATGAGCTGCTAACAGAACAGTTAATGCCGAGTAAGGGATTTGTCACAGCAGCATTCATAACAGCAGAATTTGAGACACAAATCAGTTCATATCCAAGGAAATGGAACAGTGAATCACTCGCTGAGCCGAAACACATTTGCAGTGAAACATTTGACATGCCTATTGTGTTGGAAGCTGCTTTGGCAGTGCTGACCTTTGAGGAAACCGTGCGACTTTATAAGAGTAAAAAATGAAGGAAGCTGTCATGTTAGCTGTGTCCCACACAGGCCATTTTTAGATGACCCCGCTCTGCTGCAGTAAAAACTGCTCCATAAATTGATGTGTCATGGTTTGTAGCCGTGAGAAAACAGAGCAACAACTATGTTCCCTTGAATTAAAGGGTCAGCATGTTTAAAAAAAAAAAAGTTTATCTCACATGCCCATATGTAGATTAAAACAGATTTTGGTTGCTGTAATAAATCATTCTGTCCATCTGATCCCAGTTAGCCAAATGATGTGGGGATCATCTGAAGTTTATTGTGTATTATTATTATTATTATTATAATATTAGTATATACTGTTTATACTGTCAAGCAACAATAACACTACCATCATATCATCAGTATCATTACCACCATATTTACCTATTTATTTATCTTGTTTTTAAGTGTCCTTGTCCTTGTCCTATTCTTATTTTTGTTTTTTCTACCTCAGTATTTTATTCCATTGTATCTTTTTTATTGTATTCAAATACCGGACTGCTATGACAATCTATCTATCTATCTATCTATCTATCTATCTATCTATCTATCTATCTATCTATCTATCTATCTATCTATCTATCTATCTATCTATCTATCTATCTATCCATCCATCCATTCTTCCATCCATCCATCCATCCATCCATTCTTCCATCCAATCATCCATCCATCCTTCCATCCATCCATTCTTCCATCCAATCATCCATCCATCCATCCGTCCGTCCGTCCATCCATCCAATCATCCATCCAATCATCCATCCATCCATCCATCCAATCATCCAATCATCCATCCATCCATCCAATCATCCATCCATCCATCCATCCATCCATCCATCCATCCAATCATCCATCCATCCATCCTTCCAGCCATCCATCCATCCATCCATCCATCCATCCATCCATCCATCCATCCATCCATTCTCCCATCCAATCATCCATCCATCCATCCATCCATCCATCCATCCATCCATCCAATCATCCATCCATCCATCCATCCATCCAATCATCCATCCATCCATCCATCCATCCATCCATCCATCCATCCAATCATCCATCCATCCATCCATCCATCCATCCATCCATCCATCCATCCATCCATCCAATTATCCATCCACCCATCCATCCATCCAATCATCCATCCATCCATCCATCCATCCATCCATCCATCCATTCATCCAATCATCCATCCATCCATCCATCCATCCAATCATCCATCCATCCATCCATCCATCCATCCATCCATCCATCCATCCATCCATCCATCCAATCATCCATCCATCCATCCATCCATCCATCCATCCATCCATCCATCCATCCATCCAATCATCCATACATCCATCCATACATCAAATCATCCATCCAATCATCCATCCATCATCCATCCATCCATCCATCCATCTATTCTTCCATCCAATCAGACATCCATCCATCCATCCATCCATCCATCCATCCATCCATCCATCCATCCAATCATCCATCCATTATAACCCTTATAGGGTTATAAGGTGGACAGCCACATGGTTATGTTGTTTCCATGTCCAATAACAGTCTAGTCAGACAAACTAATAAATATTGATCATATTATCGCTAAGAAAAAAGCAAATGTATGTGTCTTTTTTGAGTGTCTTTTTTAATAACAACATTTTAGGACAATTTACACTCGCCGGCCAATTTGTTATTTACACCTGTTTAAGTGCACAATCACACTAATATCTAATGAGCCAATCACATGGCAGCAACTCAATGCTGAACGCACAACACAGCCAACTGCCACTTTATTAGGTACACCTTAACATCTGATAAAGTCAGCTTGTGGTCAGACTAAATTATTTTAGTTGAGGTCAAAATAAGCACATAACCAACACTTGACTGAGAAAAAAATTGGAATTTGTTGGTCGCTCTCATTTTGGTTCTACATCTAAATTTGTTTTTGGATTCTGCACCACAAAATCCCAAAGAGTCCCAAAGAGGCATTTTGGTACATAAGTGTGAAACCAAACAAACTGCCGGTGGTGGTATTTTTGGGAAAAGAGGGTTATAAAACATTCAGTTTTGAAGTTCCAAACCAGCAAGTTGTTCCTTATTTTTAGACACAAATAAACCGTTCCAAAGTCTTTCCAGACGTGAAACACTTCCTCCCATAAAAACAAACAGTTGTCAGCATAAACCATTGGAAAGTGTGAGACTGTGTTTGAGATTATGGACATGATGTGGTGATTCTGGCTGTGGCCATTTTCATTTTGGCACCTGTAGCAGTCCAGACTCACCCCATTATAAAAAAGGCGCTAATCCACTGGATCCCGTTAACTACACACACACACACATTAGACCCCTTTCCTCCCCCCACCCCCCCCCCCCTCTTCTTCCAAGTTAATTAGATTGCAGTCTGTTGAGAGGAGAGAGTTTTCGGAGCCATCCGGGGCTCCAGTAAGCGCCTGTTGTGGTGCTGCAATGTTAATAGTCCTGGATTAGTGAGACAATGGAGGTGGTGCTGGGATCAAGCTGTGAGGAGGCAGAGTTCACAGATGGGATCAGCACAGCGGCTGGGCTGGGCTGCACACACACACACACACACACACACACACACACACACACACATACACACATGGGACAAGGGAGTCAACACAAGTGTGCAGAAATCTACAAAAGCACACACTTTACATACACACAGGGCTGTTTTTCACATAACAGTTCAACATGTTCTAGTCTGAACTCACACAGAAATTGCATAATCTAGTTTTTACAGACAACATCTCCATTGTTAGGTATCACATTATCACGTTGTACAATCAAAGTGGGAAACATTTTCAATTTACGATCAGATTCCGATCGGAGTGTACGGTACACGAGCACAATCCGTGTGTTTGTGTGTGTGTGTGTGTGAGTCAATGATCTTGGAATGTCCTTTTCCATTGTGCCAAACGCTTTTGATGTCGGCAACATGCAGTCTTTTGAAATAATAGACAGATAAAGAAGCAGCAGAGCAGCCAGAGGGCACACACACGGACTGGAGGATGTCTCTGGAAACAGAAAGAGATGCCAGAAGATAAGCAGTGCAGTAAATACCAGCACATGTAAGGAATGTGTGGTGTGTGTGTGTGTGTGTGTGTGTGTGTGTGTGTGTGTGTGTGTGTGTGATTCTAGGTGGGGAGAATACCAGAAAGTTGAGACATGGGAGATGACAGATGGTGTAAAAAGGTTACATATTAAGATATTAACACACCCTGATCAGAGTGAGTGCCAAGAAGCATAAGACCCATCCCCCCTCTAATGTACACAACACCCTCCCACGCATTCCTGGTTAATATGTGTCAACCTGTTACAAAGCTGATGGCTGATGGAGCTCTCCAGAGAAGCGTTTGATTGGCATACACACTTCCGAGGAGGCTGAGGATGAAATTAAATGTCACCGTGTTAAGATGTGAATACATAATCCACTGTAGACCTGGGTTAAAATGTACTTACAAGGTCAAAGCTCATTATAAATCAACACAAACGGAAGAGTGATTGACAGCTGACATGATATTTAAAGGAGAGTGATGGAAAAAGACTAAAGGCCAAACCACATAAAAAGTGTTTTTTAATTCCTTAAGGGACAGATAAGCCTATATTTTTTTTAATTACTATTTTTTTTTGTTTTCAAAGTGACAAGATTGGCATTTTGGCAATCACCAACTTGTTTTTCTGGAGCCGGAAGTGACCATATTTGGACGAGATGGTGGAACTGGAGGCCAGGTGGTGGTAAATAGGACTTACCAGCCCTGTGAAGCCTAATACTGTTAGCATAGCTGCTCAAAGTGCAACCTGCAAGACAATATCGGTCCTCAGAAACATTTTGTGTGGCCCTTGAACGTGACATGACATGCATGTGTTATATTTGAATAATTTTAAGAAGGCAGATTGCCAATGTGTTTCTCTCCACTGTAGTTTTTGTCTTTCCAGTTTGGTTTGTGTTCCCACAGAAGTTATCATTATTAGACTTTGTAGCTCATATGCACCTGTAAGAACAACACCAATAGAACTCGGTTTTCCTGTAGGTCCAACTTCTGTAGAAGATGAAAATGAGAATTATTACAGAAATCGGGGCTGCATAACTTTAGCTGTGACCTAAATAAAGGCCTGCTGCATTGGGACCAGTCTTTTTTCTCCGGTTGTGTTTACTCTTGGGCTTCCAATCAACAATCCTGAGACCTTTACACATGCATTATATGTTAATATTGTGATGTCCACTTAGATACTTTCACTTTCAATAACTTACATTTAAAGGGATTGTTTGGGATTTAAGACGTATTAAGTCGTATGAAAATATTTGCCAGTAGTGTCGTGGATGCAAAGCTTACTTTCTGAGCTCATTAGTCACCCATTAGTAGTAATATGACTACTCACTGTCATTGTATCTACTGGCTTTTTTTCAAAAAACAAAAAAGAAGTGGGGTTGGTTTCTAATTTGCATGAGGACAATTGTTTTGTGGTGGAATGGGTGACCTTTTAGTGAACACATAATTTTGTGGAGTAAAACCTTTTAGTATGGTGACCCTGCCACACTGCAAAAAAAAAGCCAACTTGTATTTTTTGGCCTAAAACAGTGATTTAAGTTGGTAAAACTTGGAAATATAAATTATTGACATTTAGGGCAATAATGTAAGTTAGCACAACAAAGGAAGCCAGTTGTCTGCTCAAAAACAAGTTGGTGAGTTGTTGTTACTTATATCTTTAAGTTGGGGTTCACAACAAGGGACAATAGTTCTGATAACTCTTATTTCTTTGGAGTGAAATGTGGGAAAGCGGTGAAAATTCATTAGCGAAAGCTAACGGCTAACTGATGTTAGCGGCTAACTGATGCTAGTGGCTAACTGATGCTAGCGGCTAACTGATGCTAGCGGCGCTGCTTATTACAGCTACAAGAGTAGCCATTAGCGCATCAATGCTAACTCAAAATTGTGGTCACAACATTAGCTGACATTTCATAGCGGCGTTACAATCGTGCCAATTCAGCACATTGCAGAAGTTAGCAGAAGTAAGGATTAAAAGTTATTACAATGTAAAATTATAAGTTAGTACAACTTACAGCTGAGTTGACAAAAATCAGAATTCAGAGTTGAGCAAACTCAAAAACAAAACTTAAAATATTTAGTTTAATTGTCCAACTTAAAATTTTATCGAAGTTTGTTGCCTTGAAATTTTGAGTTCACCCAACTTTTCTTTTTTTTGCAGTGCAGTTTGCCAGAACTATCTATTCTACAATCAGAATCGGCCAGAACTCCGACACCAGATCTCAGTCAGTAAGCTGATAGCTACTGGCAAGTATTTCATACAATTTAATCCCAAACTATCCCTTTAATACACTACTAGGCTTGTTTTTTAAACTGCTTCCCCCTAACAAGAATCTGTTGAGTTAGAAGTGACGACTTGTAGAAAGCTACTGGTTGCACGGCAACTCTGTCATCAATGCTAACTCTGTTAGGTAAAGTTAATGATTCTGTGGACAACTCTTGACTGTGTTTTTCCATTTCATCAAAACTTTGAGCTCCCCTGCTATAGAGTTACTTTTAGTCCAAACGCTGTAAACCCCTCTCCTTCTGGCACCTTTGCTCAGATCACACCCATCTGCAAACTCTGCCCTTATTTTGATCTCAGCTGCACACCTGCAGGACTACGTGACTGCATGTTGCATAATTGTGTCATACGGTGATGACAAATCTTTCATCAGACAGACATATAAACACATACCAAAGAGCTCAACAAGTACAGCTGAGACTGATGGGATTTCTTCCTGCAGGTGTTGAACAATATTGTAACCTAGTGCAAGATTTAAAAAACTTTGCAGTGAATCCCATCCATCCTCTGACTAATTTCATGATAATCAATCAAGTAGTTATTGAGACATTCATCTAGGACAGTAGTTCTCAACCTTTTTGAGTCGCGACCCCCAATTTAACATGCATGTTGCTCGCGACCCCCGCTCCCTGAACAGAATCTCACACGCACAGTTCAGATCACCCAAAAAAGAAACATAATGACCAAAAAAAGACACAAAATGACTAAAAAGACACAAAATTACCAAAAAAGGCACAAAACCACCTAAAATGAGACACAAAATGACCATAAAAGATACAAAATGACTAAAAAAGACAGAAAATGACCAAAAAAAGACAAAAAATGACCATAAACGACACAAAATGACCAAGTAAAGGACACAAAATGATAAAAAAAAAGACAGAAAATGACCAAAATGACCAAAAAAAGACACAAAATGATCAAAAAAAGGACACAAAATGACCAAAAAAGACACAAAACAACCCAAAAAAGACACAAAATGACAAAAAAAAACCAAGATGACCAAAAAAAGAAAAAAATTGACCACCACATTATAAAAAAGAGACACAAAATGACAAAAAGAGACACAAAATCACCAAAAAAAGACACTCAATGACCAAAAAAAGACATTAAATGACCAAAAAAGACTAAAACACATGAACACTTTAACACAGTGGAGACAGAGCTGACTTCCAAAATGATTTGGCGACCCCCAGAAATCATCTCGCGACCCCAATTGGGGTCCCGAGACCCCAAGATTGAGAATAGCTGATCTAGGACAGTGGTTTTCAAACTTTTTGTGCCCACCAGTTTACGCCAAAATCTCAATGCACACCATCAAGGCTTTCCACTTGGACATGGAGTAGCCAGCCAGTGGGGAAAAGTAGCAAGCTAGGGAGGTACGAGGAATATGCAGACCCTGGACTACAATTCTTTTAGTGTGCCTAAAGCTAACAAACCTGCGAGCCCTTGACAAGGGTTTAAAATAGCAATTATTACATTTAGGTATGAGGACATGATGATCTCTTGCTGCGAGTAGCAGCCACTCATTTTGGCGATACTGCTGTTAGACATACTGCATTAATAGTGTGTAATAGTTTATGGTTGTCACAAAATTCAACGGCACACCTGAGCTTGTCTTACTGCACACCATTTGGGAACCACCAATCTAGGGACCATGAATCTAGATGCCCAGTTTCACCATACCAACCAAACAAAAACACTACAATATGCCAGTGTTACTGAACCTTGACTTCAGATATGACTCATTCCCTCCACTGTATCTCATCTCTTATCTTTTCAGTCCATCTCACCAAGCAGGAATGATGAGGCGTAGCCTTGAAGAAACAAATCATACACAAACAGATTACCAAGGTCGATTTACAACCGTCAACAACAAGACTTTACATAACAAAAACATTTTTAGTGGAAGCTTCAAAAGTCTTTTACAGTCATTTCTCCTTGATTCCATTCAAGGTCAAACATCACTCACGCTCAATCCTCCAACATTTTAATATTTATATACATAAAAAGAAGCACAAAATGACTTCATAGAGACAAATGACCAAAGAAAGACACAAGTTTACTACAAAATGATCACAAAGTAACACAAAATTTGCAACAAAGAGACATAAAACAACCATAAAGACTTATAACTTCAAAGAGACTACCTCACATTCAGGAGTTACATTAATTTATTTTCCTTTTTTAACCATCTTTTACTACACACTGACTTTTTTTCTCCTAACCTTTAGCAAGTAGTTCTGTTAGTTCTCAACCTTTTTGAGTCGCGACCCCCAATTTAACATGCATGTTGCTCGCGACCCCCCCTCACTGAACACAATCTCACACACACAGTTCAGATCACCCAAAAAATTAACATAATGACCAAAAAATGACACAAAATGACCAAAAAAAGACATAAAATAACCAAAAAAAGACATAAAATAACCAAAAAAAGAAACAAAATTACCACAAAATGATCAAAAAAGACACAAAATTACCAAAAAAAGACACAAAACGACTTAAAATGAGACACAAAATGACCATAAAAGACAAAAAAAAAACAGAAAAGACAGTAAATTACATAAAAAGAAGCACAAAATGACTTCATAGAGACAAATGACCAAAGAAAGACACAAGTTTACTACAAAATGATCACAAAGTAACACAAAATTTGCAACAAAGAGACATAAAACAACCATAAAGACTTATAACTTCAAAGAGACTACCTCACATTCAGGAGTTACATTCATTTATTTTTCTTTTTTTAACCATCTTTTACTACACACTGACTTTTTTCTCCTAACCTTTAGCAAGTAGTTCTGTTACCTAAACCTAAACAAACTTTTATTGAGTCTGTACTTTCCTTTAATGTTCTCTGTTGGTTTGGACATCTCAGTCTTAAAAAACAAAAACAAACTGGAAAAAATGGCCAGGCTGTGCTGTAAAATAACTGCATCTCTAAGGTTCAGACCATTGTTTCTGACTGTCTTCACCACTTTACATAACAAAAACATCTTTAGTGGAAGCTTCAAAAGTCTTTTACAGTAATTCCTCCTTGATTCCATTCAAGGTCAAACATCACTCACATTCAATCCTCCAACATTTTAATATTTAACATACAGCCTATAAATCCAAGTCGACCTTTTAACTTTTTCATGCTGCATTTCCTCGACAGACTGAATAAGCCTTGTTAATGGATGCAGCTGCCACAATGGAGCTGTTATGCAACTATTAGTCAGCCTCGTCTACATTATCCTGTCATTTTGTTTTTCACACAGACTCCCTGACTTCCTACGGTGACACTGGCACACTGGCGCTTCAAAAACCCTCGAGGATGTTTCGCCTGGCTGTGGCTTTAGGAAGAGAACACCAAATCCAGCCAGTGGACAATAGAGGAGGTGGTAAACAGGAGGTTGAGAAAGAGAAGAAAGAGGAGGCCAGATGGGAGGACACACAGGGCTGAGACAAAAGCTTTAATAGACCATTTACTGTTAAAACCATTTAGAGGAAAAGACAACAACACAATGATGATTCATGCATCTTTTAAGGCTTATTTCTTTTTTTTAACCCTATAAAGCCAAGTGTATCACATTTGATACACATGTTGTTGAGGCCTCTACATCTGATATATTTTTTTCCTGAAAAACCTGATGTATACATGTGTTGGAGATTAACCCTATAAAGCCTGAACCGTGAAATAATTGCCAGAAAATTATATTTTTTTTAAAACTTGAGTATTTATTGAACCTGCTGACAAAAATAAATAAATCAATTTGCATATATGAATTCTAATTTGTATCATATTTGATACATCAGGTCCTTTTGTGCAATTTGTTGCTCACAGTTTGTTTTTCTTGAACTAACAAAAACATAAAACCTAACATTTTTATCCTATTAAGACTTTCCTTTTAACATTTAATTCAAATATGCAAGAAAAAAAATATTTATCTGCTGATGTGAAGTTTTCACCCAGCAATGAACCTGTATCATTTTTGCTACATCTGGTATTTTTGTGCAATTTGTTGCTCAGTTTGTTTGTTTTTAACCCTATAAAGCCAAGTGTATCACATTTGATACACATGTTGTTGAGATCTCTACATCATCAGTCTGATATATTTTTTTCCTGAAAAACCTGATGTATACATGTGTTGGAGATTAAAAACAAACAAACTGAGCAACAAATTGCACAAAAATACCAGATGTAGCAAAAATGATACAGGTTCATTGCTGGGTGAAAACGTCATATCAGCAGATAAATATTTTTTTTCTTGCATATTTGAATTAAATGTTAAAAGGAAAGTCTTAATAGGATAAAAATGTTCGGTTTTATGTTTTTGTTAGTTCAAGAAAAACAAACTGTGAGCAACAAATTGCACAAAAGGACCTGATGTATCAAATATGATACAAATTAGAATTCATATATGCAAATTTATTTATTTATTTTTGTCAGCAGGTTCAATAAATACTCAAGTTTTAAAAAAAATATAATTTTCTGGCAATTATTTCACGGTTCAGGCTTTGTAGGGTTAATAGACCATTTACTGTTAAAACCATTTAGAGGAAAAGACAACATGATGATTCATGCATCTTTTAAGGCTTATTTCTTTTTTTTAAATTCACTTTTTATTGAGGAATTTTTTTACATTTTATACAGAATAAAGAACAAGAACAGTTGGGGTGGGGGGGTACCAATATCACACAGTGTCATTGTTTTCTCCTATCATCATTCTTTGCATCAGTTGTTGTTACACTGTAAAAAAAAGTTTGTGGAAATAACAGTAATACACTGTCAAATACATCAGAAATAGGGCATAAAATGAAAAATTGTATATCACTGTATTAGACGCTTTTAATTACCGTAAATCAAAGAATAGCACAAAAATTTCATGTCATAAACTGGAAGAAACACACAGTTTTGCTGTAAAATATAACTTTTTCATGCAAAATGTATTTTACCATAAATTAAACAGATTATTTTTTACAGTGTAGTTAAATGACAATTTTATATAAAATCAGAACTTGTAGGCTTAACATATTCTGTCCATTTTGACCAGGTTTTGTAAAATGAGTCCATTTGTAACTTTAGATGAAAAGTCACTTTTTCCATTGTGTAGATGTCTTGTATGATGTTGTCTTCATTTTGTGGTTGCTCAGGTTTGAGCCATCTCCTGGTAATAACGGCCTTTTTGCTTGCTGCTAAAAGAATATAAAGTAATTTCTTGTCTGCATTGCTAAAGCCGTCTAGTAATATGTTCCCGAGATACACAGTTTCAAATAAAAAGGGGAAAACAATTGAGAATACATTTTGCAAATGATGATGAATTTCAAGGTCCGGGTATCATAGTATAATTCCTTTTTCTGTCCAAACGAAAATACGAAAAAAGGAAAACAGTGCCCCCTTTTCCTTTTTTCGTTTTAAACCAAAAAAATGAAAAAACGGATTTTGCTATCAGCATCAAAAAACGAAATAACCAAACAACCTAAATGAAATAACGGCCGTTATTTGTTTTTTGCAAATTCCTTTTTCCTTTTTTCGTTTCTCATTTATTGATATGACGTCGGACACATCGGAAGCGGAAAAATAAAAGTCCCGTCAAAATAAAAGTTCCGTATTAATAAGTACTTATTATCAAGCATAAAAAAGAGGGGAAAAGTATCATCATACACTAGTATAGGCTACTGTTCTCTGAACCATGCAATTTTACAGTTCCAGAAAATATGGAAATGATTAGCTCCTTCAATACCACACCTCCAGCAGGCATCTCCATTTCTACGGTATCTTTTTTGAGCTGGTGTAATGAAAAAACGCATTATATTTTTCCAACAAAATTCACGCCAGATATTTGACCCAGTTGAGACCCAGTGGATTTTACAGATGTGCTCCCAGTCTTCCTCAGTTATCGTGAAGCTTTTAAGGTTTATTTCATGATGAGATGCTGAGGAATTGCTCCTGATCTCTCCATGTTATATATGAGTGTGTGAGTGCCCATCCCCCTTTAGTCCCTGCAGTGAGAGCAGGCAGGCTGGTGAAGTTGGGGGCAGGGCGGATCTCTTTTCCTTTCAGTCTCCAGAGCCTGCTGACAGCTGCTCGGGGAGGCCCGGGGGCCGCTGAGTACCGCCGGGCAGAACCACAGAACCACATCCTGGAAGATCCAGTCCAAATCTACATGCAGGATCACGGCCTACAGACTCAGAGCAACCTTAACCCATAAGAACCTATGGTGACACAAACATTTAGATAGATAGATAGATAGATAGATAGATAGATAGATAGATCGATAGATAGATAGATCGATAGATATCTATCTAGATAGATAGACAAATATAGACAAATATATAATATAGACATAAATAGACAAATGTATGATAGATATCTATCTATCTAGATAGATATCTAGATATCTATCTAGATAGATCGATCTAGATATCTATCTATCGATAGATATCTAGATCGATAGATATCTATCTATCTATCTATCTATCTATCTATCTATCTATGAACATTACTAGAACATTTAAAATGGAATGCACTGGAATTCTATTCTACTCCTTCTTTAGACACTTTATATTTTATTGTATTTTTATTGTATTTTTATATTGTATTGCTTGAAGTATGCCTAGGTTGTTCTTTTTACTTAATTGTGTTGTTATTGTCTCTGTGTGTAATGCTGCTGCTACACTGTAATTTCCCAGCTTGGGATAAATAAAGTCTATCTATCTATCTATCTATCTATCTATCTATCTATCTATCTATCTATCTATCTATCTATCTATCTATCTATCTATCTATCTATCTAATGTTCATGTATGTTTTCTCATACATGATCTCATACATTTATTTTTTGTTACTTAAAAACCAATCTGAAAAATAATTTGTTGTTAAACAGCACTATTAATGTCACACTTTTGATATATGTTGTGGAGATGCAGAGAAAAAGGAAAATGTGTGTCTCTGTAAGCAGAAAATGTGTCTAGTTAATCAATTTAAAAATAAGAAATATCATAAACATAAATACCATAAGCGCCCAATGTAACATATATATGTCACATCACAGTTCTTTGACATTTAGGGGTAGTATTTTTTTTTTTTAACCCTATAAAGCCAAGTGTATCACATTTGATACACATGTTGTTGAGACCTCTACATCATCAGTCTGATATATTTTTTTCCCTGAAAAACCTGATGTATACATGTGTTGGAGATTAAAAACAAACAAACTGAGCAACAAATTGCACAAAAATACCAGATGTAGCAAAAATGATACAGGTTCATTGCTGGGTGAAAACTTAGTATCAGCAGATAAATATTTTTTTTCTTGCATATTTGAATTAAATGTTAAAAGGAAAGTCTTAATAGGATAAAAATGTTAGGTTTTATGTTTTTGTTAGTTCAAGAAAAACAAACTGTGAGCAACAAATTGCACAAAAGGACCTGATGTATCAAATATGATACAAATTAGAATTCATATATGCAAATTTATTTATGTTAGCAGGTTCAATAAATACTCAAGTTTTAAAAAAATATAATTTTCTGGCAATTATTTCACGGTTCAGGCTTTATAGGGGTAAAACATCATAAATGTGTTCTTTGTGGTCCACTTGCTCTGTGGTATATCCCCCATAATGTTCCTTTAAGGATTACTGGCTCTGGGTTCTTCTGGGTTAAATAAAGACGGCCTTGACAAAGAATGTTTACTCAATCTGTCCACTTGTGTTAATATTTGAGGAATCGCTGTGTGGCTGCGGAGAGAGACATGACACACCAAGACGCTGTTTAAAGGTTTAAAGTCCATCATAACTGCTTCCTGTCGGGCCCAGCTGTGATTACTCAGCTCACATTTCACATTTGACCCGTCATGTAAAGAACCGCACCCAGATCCTTGACAAATGTATCGACTCTTTCCTGAGAATGTGTGGGGCAAGTTTAGGGAAAGGCTGTATATTTGGCAACTGGAGAGTCATAAATTGCATAATGTGGCTATTGTTAAAGAACAAGTTAGTACTGTAATATCCTGAGTCAAAATTAGAGCCAGTTTGATGGCCAGCATGGACACGTACTGGCATTTTACAGTCATAGTTTATACTTTTTCACATTTATACACATATAATATATATAAAAACATATATATCTCTGCATATATCTAAATATATTTATTCATTGATGTTCATAAAAAAAGGAAAATAAATGAATGTAACTCCTGAATGTGAGGTAGTCTCTTTGAAGTTTTAAGTCTTTATGGTTGTTTTATGTCTCTTTTTTTGCAAATTTTGTGTTTCTTTGTGCTCGTTTTGTAGTAAACTTGTGTCTTTCTTTGGTCATTTGTCTCTATTTTGTGCTTCTTTTTTTGTAATTAGTTTTTTTTTGTTTCTCAGCGGTCATTTTGCATTTCTTCCTGGTTAGTACGTGTCTCTTTAAGTGACATTTTTGCAGGTGAAGAGCCTGAGGGAGGCCCATTTAGTAATCCAACCAAGGTTTTGGGTTATTTTGGTGAAGTTCTTATATTTCTTATGAGGTATTGAGTACTAGTTTTAATCTTTGTTTTTGGTAAAAAAAAAGAAAAAAAACGGGCTTCCATAGACACCTATATAACCAAATATTTTACACATTATACTGGACTCATTAGACATTTAACAACCCGTATTACACAAAGAAATGGTTTCCACTTTATCTACCACAGAACATACCGTTGGTTAAGTGCGTGAAAATATGCTCCCCCATGCTTTTACGATCATGAGAAACAATGAAAACCATGCAGCCTGACGTGTTTTTGTTTATTTCACACGTTCCACCTGTCCCTGGAGTCGCTAGGTGAACCGCATCGTTGCTGCAAACAGGCCTCGGTGTGTTTTTAGAGTCCTCCATGGGAGAGTAATCCTCCTTTGTCCTTGACGCCCTACAGTCATTTCTCACTGCTGTCATCTGTATTGACAGCCTCAGTTTGCTGGCCAGGCTTTTTTTAAAACAGGGTCGTTTTATTGATCCAAGTTAATCATTTGGGGTTTGATCACTTCAGCCCCTCATTACATCCAGTCGAAGCAGCCTCGCCCTGTTTATCTTTGCATTTTTACATTGTAACAAGTCATTTTCTCTCATTTGGTTAAATGTTTTAACTTGAATATAAGAAGATATGATATGAATTTATTCATCCCATAGAGGCGGAATTTAGTCGTCAAAGCAGCTCAAGATACAAACATATTTAGAAGACAGAATAAAGAATATAAATATAATACATACAGTACATACATTATATACACATTATATACATACATTTCTGCTATTTGACATTTATTACTAATATATATTTTTGTGTTTGTTTGTTTTCCTGAAAATACTTTGCCTTTTACAGATATTGCACATTGGAGAAAATACACTTTAGCATGTTAAAAAGGTTAAATAAGTTGTTGCAGGTAGTGGTATGAACATCAATGAATAAATATATTTAAATATATGCAGAGATATACACAGTATAGTATAAGTGGAATATGATATATATAATACAGCCATGGAAAAAATTGTTAGACCACCCTTTTTTCCTTCATTTTCTTGTTAATTTAATGTCTGGTACAACTAAAGGTACATTTGTTTGAACAAATGTAATGATAAGAACAAAAATAGCTCATAAGAATTTAATTTAACAGTTGATATCTAGACATTTTTCATGGAATTTTTTTTTCTCCTAACCTTTAGCAAGTTGTTCTGTTACCTAAACCTAAACAAACTCTACTTTTATTGAGTCTGTCCTTTCATGTTATCTGTTGGTTTGGACATCTCAGTCTTAAAAACAAAAACAAACTGGAAAAAATGGCCAGGCTGTGCTGTAAAATAACTGCATCTCTAAGGTTCAGACCATTGTTTCTGACTCTCTTCACCACTTGCATGCTGAGTTCCAGCTGCTTCCTTCAGGGCGAAGGTTTAGTTTTACCTAAAGTGCAGCACCAACAGGTCCAGGTTCTCTTTAGTCCCATCTGCTATTGCTGCTCTTAACAAACAATGATGTCAGGACGTTATGCTTCTTATAATCATACACTGCAAAAAACAGAAAAGTTGGGTGAACTCAAAATTTCAAGGCAACAAACTTCGATAAAATTTTAAGTTGGACAATTAAACTAAATATTTTAAGTTTTGTTTTTGAGTTTGCTCAACTCTGAATTTCTCTGGCACGATTGTAACGCCGCTATGAAATGTCAGCTAATGTTGGGACCACAATTTTGAGTTAGCGTTGATACGCTAATGGCTAATCTTGTAGCTCTAACAAGCAGCGCCGCTAGCATCAGTTAGCCGCTAGCATCCGTTAGCCGCTAGCTTTCGCTAATGACCGAATTTCTCAACAAAGAAATAAGAGTTATCAGAACTATTGTCCCTTGTTGTGAACCCCAACTTAAAGATATAAGTAACAACAACTCACCAACTTGTTTTTGAGCAGACAACTGGCTTCCTTTGTTGTGCTAACTTACATTATTGCCCTAAATGTCAATAATTTATATTTCCAAGTTTTACCAAATTAAATCACTGTTTTAGGCCAAAAAAATACAAGTTGGCTTTTTTGCAGTGTACTCCATTTAACAGAGTGTGATCATTTGGAACTGTGTTGTGTGCACTATTGCACTTGTGTGTATGCTGTACTTACCATATTTTTTTTCTTATACTATTGTCTGTAAATAAAATTGCCCCTTGGGGACATTAAAGTTTTACTTTACCTTGACTGTTTCAGAATCTATCTATAAAATCAAGCGTTTCTGTATGTGTGTGTGTGTGTGTGTGTGTGTTTGTGTGTGTCTAGGGCATATCTCTCTGACTGTTAGTCAGACTGACCTCAGATTTCGTATGTGGCTTGCGCATGGCACGAAGGTGTGAATCCTTGATTTTGAACACTTTTGAATTAATTTTTTTAAATATCATTTTTTACGTACACTGTAACAGATTGCTGTAAGAAAACAGCCAACTTGTGACAGTAACATACTGTTTTCCATTAAAAAGGTAATTTACTGTAGAAAACAATGCATTCTGGGCAATATTTGTAGGTAGCTTGCTCTTTCCCATAAAATATATGATATATATATATATATATATATATATATATATATAAATGATATTTTCTAAGTCTCTTCTTGTCCACATTTTTAATGGCTGTATTTTACTTACTAATTAACTCATTCAGTATATAAATGCTCTATTTACAAAAAATGACTGCATTGTATACTGCAACAATATTGCAACTAGCTTCAGCACTATACTGTGTTTTAGTCTACTGTAAAAAAAAAAGAAATGCAGGATTTTACTGTAATTCAGTATGTGTTTTTATCACAGTACCATACTATGAAGTAGATAACAGTAGAGGAACTTTAAAATGAACAGTAGAATGCTGCAACCCTGCTGCCAGTTTTTTACTGTTAATTTACAAGACAATTGTTTACAGTGTAGGACATGTTGCGTCATTGCACTGTTTCCGATCGGACGCCTTATTTGTTTGGACACCATTATATGTGTCCAAACAAACAAAATTGAAGAAAAATGGTGGTCTAATAATTCTTTCCATGACTGTATTTTAACAATATTAAATTCAATTTATTTAATTCAACAATCAACTAATTAACCCTAACTCTTTTTTTTTTTTGCAGAAATGGGCTTCCATACTTGCCAGCCTCCAGTAAAACAGTAACATGTTGACCTTAAATTCAACCACTGTGCTTCACCACGCCTTCCAGAGTAAACCAAAGTTTTAGCAAAGTTCCGGAGGACACTTCCATTAACATCCGCATCATGTTACTCCGAACACAGGACCACCCAGAGAGGCTAATCTGGGGTAGCAGACATGTCGTCTGAACAATGTCAAGGCAGGTTTTGCTTTCTCAGCCTCGGCTCTCGTTGCTGCCTGTTCCTGCAGCATCCCCTCACAAAGACAGGCCAGGCTTCCTCCAAAGTTAATTACGGCCACAGCTTGCATGGAGGCATATCATTAGCAGTAATTGCGCACAGCATCCCACTGCCATGTGCGCCCCTTTATTCTGTCCCAGATTTACGCTGCACTGATCCATGAAGGAGCGAATGGGAACATGGTGGAAGGGAAGTGAAGGAGTGAGGATCTCTAGAGCAGCTATTCTCAACCTTGGGGTCCCGAACCCAATTGGGGTCGCGAGATGATTTCTGGGGGTCACCAAATCATTTTGGAAGTCAGCTCTGTGTTAAAGTTTTCATGTGTTAATGTGTCTTAGTCCTTTGGTCATTTTGTGTCTTTTTTGGTCATTTAGTGTCTTTTTTTTTATCATTTAGTGTCTTTTTTTGGTCATTTTGTGTCTTTTTTGATCATTTTGTGTCTTTTTTTTTATCATTTTGTGTCTTTTTTTTTTATCATTTTGTGTCTTTTTTTGGGTCATTTTGTGTCTTTTTTGATAATTTTGTGTATTTTTTTGGTCATTTTGTGTCTATTTTAGGACATTTTGTGTCTTTTTTGGTCATTTTGTGTCTTTTTTTGGTCATTTTGTGTCTTTTTGATCATTTTGTGTCTTTTTTTTAAATCATTTTGTGTCTTTTTTGATAATTTTGTGTATTTTTTTGGTCATTTTGTGTCTATTTTAGGACATTTTGTGTCTTTTTTGGTCATTTTGTGTCTTTTTTTGGTCATTTAGTGTCTTTTTTGATCATTTTGTGTATTTTTTGGTCATTTTTCGGTCTTTTCTTGATATCATTAGCAGTAATTGCGCACAGCATCCCACTGCCATGTGCGCCCCTTTATTTTGTCCCAGATTTACGCTGCACTGATCCATGAAGGAGCGGTGCACCCTTCCACATGCTGCGAACGGGAACATGGTGGAAGGGAAGTGAAGGAGTGATGTAACTCCAGGCCCTCCATCTACACTGTAAAAAATATTCTGTTTAATTTACGGTAAAATACCGGCAGCTGTGGTTGCCAGAACTTTACCGTAAAAAATACAGTGAGTGGGTTTTCTACTGTAAATTTAAATGTAAATATCAGCTAAATCTGTCATTTAGACTGAAAAATCACTTGCCATTTTATCCCTATTGTGTCTCTTTTTGGTAATTTTGTGTCTCATTTGATAATTTTACGTATTTTTTTGGTCATTTTGTGTCTTTTTTTGATAATTTCATGTCTCTTTTGGTCTTTTTCTGTCTTTTTTTTTGTAATTTTGTGTCTTTTTAGATAGTTTTGTGTCTCTTTTGGTCATTTTGTGTCTTTTTTGATGGTTTTGTGTCTCTTTTGGTCGTTTTCTGTCTCATTTGGTAATTTTACGTATTTTTTTGGTAATTTTGTGTCTTTTTTTTGATAATTTCATGTCTCTTTTGGTCGTTTTCTGTCTTTTTTTTGTCATTTTGTGTCTTTTTAGATAGTTTTGTGTCTCTTTTGGTCATTTTGTGTCTTTTTTGATGGTTTTGTGTCTCTTTTGGTTGTTTTGTGACTCTTTTGGTCATTTTAGGTCCTTTGTTAGGTCCTTTGGTCTGCTATTATTTTTTAGGGTAGTTATGTCCTTGTGATTATGGTATTTCTCCATTCATTTTAAATGAAAAATCTAATTTAATCAGTTTTTACAGCAAAACTGTTTTTTCTAAAGTTTATGACAGAAAAAAGTAAAAGTTTTGTGCTATTCTTTGATTTACGGTAATTAAAAGTGTCTACTACGGTGATATTACATTTTTAATTTCACGCCCTATTTCTGATATAATTTGACAGTGTTTTACTGTAATTTCTACAAACACTTTTTACAGTGTATCAGTGTAAAAGTCTGGGGCTGGCTTTCAAAGCACATGTGGATAGATGCTGCAGTTTCATGTCAACTCCAGGAAATGCAGGGATTACCGAGAGGCACAGCATGTTTGTAGTGTAAGCATGTTTATAGGTAGGTGTGTGTGTGTTTTCATATCAACAGTGGCAGTTATTCCCTCCTGTTTGCTGGTGGAACTGGTTGCTACATGCTGTCACTGGGAACTCTACCCTATTCCCATATTCAAATCTAATTGCAATTAGCCTGTTTCATGTCAAGTCTGGGCAGGCAGATGGCGGAGGCCCACTTCGGAGGGACCCACTTTTAAAGTCGGCTGTGACAGAACACCACCACGCTCCACCTGTATGGAAATGGAGCTTGAAGTCTTACATAACATCTAGATACTGTATGACACAAGTTATTATGTTATTATGTATTACACTGGCCCTGACAGCTCCAGGCTCTGGGAATTAAGAAACTGAGTGTCTTCCACAAACAAACTAGGTCATTTGTACAAGTAGCTTATTACAATTCATATTCATTAAGAGTTGGCGTCCTCTAGAGCAGCTATTCTCAACCTTGGGGTCGGGACCCCAATTGGGGTCGCGAGATGATTTCTGGGGGTCGCCAAATCATTTTGAAAGTCAGCTCTGTGTTAAAGTGTTCATGTGTTAATGCGTTTTAGTCCTTTGGTCATTTTGTGTCTTTTTTTGATCATTTTGTGTCTTTTTTTGGTAACTTTGTGTCTTTTTTGGTAATTTTGTGTCTTTTTTTGGTCATTTTGTGTCTTTTTTGGTAATTTTGTGTATTTTTTTGGTCATTTTGTGTCTTTTTTTGATCATTTTGTGTCTTTTTTTGGACATTTTGTGTCTTTTTTGGTCATTTTGTGTCTTTTTTTTAATCATTTTGTGTCTTTTTTTTGTCATTTTGTGTCTTTTTTGATCATTTTGTGTATTTTTTTGGTCATTTTGTGTGTTTTTTTGGAAATTTTGTGTCTTTTTTGGTAATTTTGTGTCTTTTTTAGACATTTTGTGTCTTTTTTGGTCATTTTGTGTCTTTTTTAGACATTTTGTGTCTTTTTTTGGTCATTTTGTGTCTATTTCGGGACATTTTGTGTCTTTTTTGGTCACTTTGTATCTTTTCTGGTCATTTTGTGTCTTATTTTGATCATTTTGTGGTCAATTTGTGTCTTTTTTGGTCATTTTGTGTCTTTTTTTAGACATTTTGTGTCTTTTTTTGGTCATTTTGTTTGTTTTTTTGGGTCATTTTGTGCTTCATTATTTGTCCAAAATTTGTCGTATCAACTGAGTTTGTATGATCTGAACTGTGCGTGTGAGATTCTGTTCAGTGAGCGGGGGTTGCAGACAACATGCATGTTAAATTGGGGGTCGTGACTCAAAAAGGTTGAGAAGTACAGGTTGTCATGACAACATATATCACAACGACGGTAAAAACTTGAATGAACTGGTGTTCATTTGCACGTTTTCTTTAGTTTCAGTGCACTGAGCTCTTACAACTGAAGCCACTAGCTCATATTCAAGTTAAGATCATATGCTGTACATCATTAATATCCAGCTATCACTGAACAAAAAAAAGAATCTGATGTCAGACTTGCAGATAATATTGGGATATGAATGCCAACATGCCCAGTGTGAATAAATTGGAGCAGACATTTTCCCCTTCAGCCAGGGGATCCACAGTGGATGTTGGCTCCACTTCAGTAAAAACTGCCCCCAGCATGATAAATCTCTCCACAGTGGTCACTGCAGTCCTGCCTGCAGGTCTCCAAGCAAACACAGTTTCTTTGTTTCACATATGTGGTGCAAGAGAGTGTGTGTTTATTTGTGTGTGGCACAGCTAGGTTCAGAAAATGCTGCCCGCCTTCCTCCCCCCCTGGTTTCACCTGCACAGTGTGGTGGATCGACACTAAGCAACAGCCACTGAGCCAAACACAGGCTCAGATGGCGAGGACTAGCCTGCGGGAAGAGCAGACTTAACACTACACAGAAAAACCAACCCAGCTGTAATAAACACGGGCAGAACCAGATGGGTTTATCTAAACTGTAAATCAGAGTTGTATTTCCACTGGGATCTCTCTGACCTCTCATATGTGAATGTGTAAATGTGATATGAGGAAGGTTCTTTCACAGCTACGGAGTGTTGCATATGATACTCTACATGCTTTATAAAGCCGCACAGACACACATTGGGGCTCAACCAGGCTCCATATTAAACGCTTAAGTTATGAGCAAATGGTAGTGCTACACTGCAAAAAAGCCAACTTGTATTTTTTGGCCTAAAACAGTGATTTAAGTTGGTGAAACTTGGAAATATAAATTATTGACATTTAGGGCAATAATGTAAGTTAGCACAACAAAGGAAGCCAGTTGTCTGCTCAAAAACAAGTTGGTGAGTTGTTGTTACTTATATCTTTAAGTTGGGGTTCACAACAAGGGACAATAGTTCTGATAACTCTTATTTCTTTGTTGTGAAATGCGGGAAAGTGGTGAAATTCAGTCATTAGCGAAAGCTAGCAGCTAACTGATGCTAGCGGCTAACTGATGCTAGTGGCTAACTGATGCTAGTGGCTAACTGATGCTAGTGGCTAACTGATGCTAGCGGCTAACTGATGCTAGTGGCTAACTGATGCTAACAGCTGACTGATGCTAACGGCTAACTGACACTAGCGGCTGACTGATGCTAGTGGCTAACTGATGCTAGTGGCTAACTGATGCTAGCGGCTAACTGACGCTAGCGGCTGACTGATGCTAGCGGCTGACTGATGCTAGCGGCTAACTGATGCTAGCGGCTGACTGATGCTAGCGGCTGACTGATGCTAGCGGCTAACTGATGCTAGCGGCTGACTGATGCTAGTGGCTGACTGATGCTAGTGGCTAACTGATGCTAGTGGCTAACTGATGCTAGCGGCTAACTGATGCTAACGGCTAACTGACGCTAGCGGCTGACTGATGCTAGTGGCTAACTGATGCTAGCGGCTGACTGATGCTTGTGGCTAACTGATGCTAGCGGCTAACTGATGCTAGCGGCTGACTGATGCTAGTGGCTAACTGATGCTAATGGCTAACTGATGCTAGCGGCTAACTGATGCTAGCGGCGCTGCTTGTTACAGCTACAAGAGTAGCCATTAGCGTATCAATGCTAACTCAAAATTGTGGTCGCAACAACGTTACAATCGTGCCAATTCAGCACATTGCAGAAGTAAGGATTAAAAGTTATTACAATGTGAAATTATAACTTCAAAAATCTGAATTCAGAGTTGAGCAAACTCAAAAAATAAACTTAAAATATTTAGTTTAATTGTCCAACTTAAAATTTTGTTGAAGTTTGTTGCCTTGACATTTTGAGTTCACCCAACTTTTCTTTTTTTGCAGTGTAGTTGCATTAACACTGGAGGGGTGAAAGTTGATGACTACTAACATGTAAACCATGGTTCACAGTGCTGCACCTGTATCCTGACAAACAGGTTATCAATGACAAAGAAGCCACGTCCTTAAGCATACCCAGTTATATAATATAATTGCATCACATACATGCTCTATATTGTTTTTGTGGTTTGAATGTATGTTTAGTAGCATTCCTGGCTGAATGACGGTCGACTCTTTAACTGATAGTTCACAAGATTTATTTAAAATCGTAGCTCCATGAAAATAAAAATAAAACATATTTTGGTCACCTTGTGAATGAAGAGCTACGAGGTGGAAAACAGTAACAAACATTAGCATTAGCACTTGAGCAAACAAGCACTTTTACTATAGTTAAGACAACAAATATAGCCACTAATATATGTAACAAAAGAAAATAAACTTTAAAAAACGTAAAACTTAAAAGCCTTTTTGATACTTTATATCAACTTTATATGAATTAGTGACATGCAATAGAGCAGCAGCAGTGCTGCACAGTAGCACAGTGCTAACAGTTAGCTCTGTAGCAGTACAGTGTGTATGTGCTAACAGGCTAACAGTTAGCTCTGTAGCAGTACAGTGTGTATGTGCTAACAGGCTAACAGTTAGCTCTGTAGCAGTACAGTGTGTATGTGCTAACAGGCTAACAGTTAGCTCTGTAGCAATAGTGTGTATGTGCTAACAGGCTAACAGTTAGCTCTGTAGCAGTACAGTGTGTATGTGCTAACAGGCTAACAGTGGACTCAGACCGGAAGAAAACAACAAAACTGTGATCCCAAAGGGGCAATATCACTGACTTTTGAATTTTAAATTTGGGAAACATTAATTTCTACGTTTCTATGAACCCTTTTCAAATATGTATTTTAATAATTTGGTTAACAAGCTATGTTCACTGATTTTCTGTCGGACTTTTTAAAGAAATAGTTTGACGTTTTAGGGAGAGATTGATAAGAAGATTGAAATGGCTCTCATATCTGTTTGCTAATATGAAGCTACAGCCAGTAGACAGTTATCTAAGCTGTGTGTAACTGAAGATATAGATTCTTTCGAGGTGCTGGGAGGCGACTGACAGAGCCAGAGCAGCTGTTTCTCCTGCTCCCAGTCTTTATGCTGAGCTGAGCTAACCATTTCCTGCCAGCAGCATCAGTTAAAGCACAGAAACTGGTATCTACTTTTTTATTTTATTGAATTCTCATAAACAGTCTATCTAGATCAGCTATTCTCAACCTTAGGGTCGGGACCCCGATTGGGGTCGCAAGATGATTTCTGGGGGTCGCCAAATCATTTTGGAAGTCAGCTCTGTCTCCACTGTGTTAAAGTGTTCATGTGTTTTAGTCTTTTTGGTCATTTAATGTCTTTTTTTGGTCATTTTGTGTCTTTTTTTGTCATTTTGTGTCTTTTTTTAGTCATTTTGTGTCTTTTTTTGTGGTAATTTTGTTTCTTTTTTGGGTCATTTTGTGTCTTTTTAGGTCATTTTGTGTCTTTTTTTAGTCATTTTGTGTCTTTTTTTAGTCATTTTGTGTCTTTTTTTGGGTAATTTTGTTTCTTTTTTGGGTCATTTTGTGTCTTTTTTTGGTCATTTTGTGTCTTTTTTTAGTCATCTTGTGTCTTTTTTTGGTAATTTTGTTTCTTTTTTGGGTCATTTTGTGTCTTTTTTGGTCATTTTGTGTCTTCTGGTCATTTTGTGTCTTTTTTGGTCATTTTGTGTCTTTTTTTGGTCAATTTGTGTCTTTTTAGGTCATTTTGTGTCTTTTTAGGTCATTCTGTGTCTTTTTTTAATCATTTTGTGGTCAATTTGTGTCTTTTTTGGTCATTTTGTTTTCTTTTTTTGGTCATTTTGTTTCTTTTTTGGGTGATCTGAACTGTGTGTGTGAGATTGTGTTCAGTGCGCGGGGGTCACAGACAACATGCATGTTAAATTGGGGGTCGCGACTCAAAAAGGTTGAGAACTACTGCTCTAGAGTATCTGTTTAATACCACACACTCTTTTTCCCCCATCCCCCCACACTGAATCAGTCAATCTGCTTTAGGGCAGCTTTAGTCCGAGGGAAACAGAGTGGAGAGTTATGAAATGTGTGACAGTAGACAGTCAGACAGTCAGAACAGTGGTATGAAACAAGAACAGGCGAGGGGGAGGGAGGAGATCTACAGCTGAGCCTCTATAGCGAAATTATGTGATCAGGAGATAGCCAGACGAGGGTCAGCTCACCTTGACCGGCCTATCCACTGAGCTGCACACAAGAGTTATGCAACAGACATACTTAACCACTCCTATTTGTGACACAGAGGCTAAAAATCAACACAGCCAGCACGGCCATGGCTGAGAAGGAGCCTGAGAGAAGTTACCAAGAAATTAGAATACATCAATACAACCGCAGTGCTTTTACTTTGAAGGCAATTTACGTATACCGTATTTCCTCAATTTAAAGCCGGGCCCCTATTAATGACCGGCCTCATTTAGTAACCGGGTGTAAAAACAATTTTTAGTAAATAAAAGCCGGCCTCTTTTATAGGCCGGGGGTCTTACCTGTGTTATGTCAAAGTCTGTTCCCCGTCGATATGTGTCCCCCTTACCTTAACCTGCACCCAGGGCCGGTTCTAGCCCATTGGCTGCCCTAGGCGATATTGAGATTTTGCCCCCCCCCCCGAACCACATCCATTCCATGTATTCATTCTGATATAGGTACACTATGTTATATGTATTATGCTGTACACTAATATTTGATACATGAACTACAAGCAAGGTAATGGTCTCAGAACATTTATATTTTTAGAAACTTTGGAACTTTACCAACAACAACTGAATTGAAAATACGAATAAATAAATAAGTAAACACAGATCTTCATCAAATTAAGAATGGCAAAGACTGAAAATAAATAAAATGTAGGCATGTTCATTTAATTCAATGAGGGTTTTATTGCCCATGCTTTTTAAAAAATGTTTCGTTAATCAATGTTGTTAAAACAAGGGGGCGCCCCCTGCCAATTTGGCGCCCTAGGCAGCCGCCTTGGTGGCCTGTAGGAATAACCGGCCCTGCCTGCACCAACCTGACCCCTGACCCCAACCAGTCCTCCTTTCTCTGTCTTTTTTGGTCATTTTGTGTCTTTTTTTAGTAATTTTGTGTCTTTTTTGTAATTTTGTGTCTTTTTTTATGGTCATTTTGTGTCTTTTTTTTAGTAATTTTGTGTCTTTTTTGTAATTTTGTGTCTTTTTTTTGGTCATTTTGTGTCTTTTTTTAGTAATTTTGTGTCTTTTTTGTAATTTTGTGTCTTTTTTTTGGTCATTTTGTGTCTTTTTTTTGCACCAACCTGACCCCTGACCCTAACCAGTCCTCCTTTAAGTTGTTAACATGAGCCCAAGTTTACCTGAACCCCAAACAGTTCTCTGTACAAGGCCTAACCTTAAACTGAAATCCTAACTCCATGATGCCACGGAGAACACCGTTCAGGAAACATCATTTGACGGTAACAGATTTCTGTATTTTGAAGTTTGGCCCCACGAGTTAGTACTGTAGGTAAATATGGTTGTTTCTCCAGCTGTCCTAGTCATTCTCTGTAAAGTCCAGCCATTTACGCACGTTCCTGAACATTCAGCGTGAAAAATGAAAAAACAAGCTATATAATATTATACAAAACACCAATAGGGGCCTTGCTAAAGGTCATTTACAGTTGTGTTTAAAATAAATGGAATAGTGATATAGTGATTGGAGTATTTACTACTTTTTACTGCTATATTTGATTTACTCCACATTAACAGTCTCATCATAACATGTATTCCTATCATCAACATGATTTTTAAAAATATTTTTATAGTAAAACTGTGTGTTTTTCAAAAGTTTTGTTCTATTCTGTGATTTACAGTAATTAAAAGTGTCTATTATGGTGATATGCAATTTTTTATTTTAGGCCGTATTTGTCATGCAATTTGACAGCATTTTACTGTAATTTCTACAAACACTTTTTACAGTGTACATATCCTCACTTAAAGAAAACAAATTCCTCATACATTGGATATTACATTACCCATAATGTGTAACTGGATATGTTTCTGGGATCTTTCATTCAACCCCTCAAATCATCTTGGTATTTTTTTCTTATTTCTAATTTTGGAGCCGTAGAAATAGAATAGCAGGATGGTCAGAACAGCAGCCAACTTCTGTATAAACTAAATGGAGAGATGGAGAGCCAGTTGCTAAATTTGTAATATCAACTTTATGCTTGCCATCGCCAGAAATGGAAATAAAACTTGATTTTCTGTAACCAGTGTAACAAAACATGGCAGAATTAGGAAGCTACAAAGCCAGCTGTCTCTAGTTTACTACATACTGCCACTTCCGCCAAGCTTTATTGTTACAGAAAGAGAAGTAGTGCATGTGCTTCTAAATTAAAATAACTAGGAGCATTATTGTATTGTAATATGTATGTAATAAAATGGACGATTACGTAGCTAGCCACTATGACCAAATAAGAGGTGAATATCCATTTTCCATGGTTTTCTTGATAATGATATTGGTTATTATCAAGAAAACCATGGAAAATGTCTAGATAACAGCTCTTCAATTAAACTCTTATGAGCTATTTTTGTTGTCATTATTATATTTGTCCAAACAAATGTACTTTAATTATACCAGGCATTAATTCTATGGCGTCTTGGGCTATTTTGTCCCTTTTTTAATCCTTTTCATCCTGCCTGTATACACCACTTTAAAAATGTTTAAATGCCATGTTGGTATATTTTTTTCAGCACAACCTCACCAATATGACCTGATAATAATTAATTTTTTTATTCTGACTTACTGGATCAACATTTTAAGCCAAAAAGAAAAACCAACATAAATGTGATCTTGTGATTGTGTGTGATCCTGTCATCAACTGTTTTTTATTCTAGTGGGACTCTTATTTTATTTGTGTCTTGTGTTTAGTGGAAAAATTTTGGTAATTTTGTGTCTTTTTTTACTTATTTTGTGTCTTTTTTTTGTCATTTTGTGTCTTTTTTTTTGGTCATTTTGTGTCTTTTTTTTTTTATCATTTTGTCTTTTTTTAAGTCATTTTGTCTTTTTTTGGTCATTTTGTGTCTTTTTTTTGGTCATTTTGTCTTTTTCTAGTCATTTTGTGTCTTTTTTTGGTCATTTTTTGTCATTTTGTGTCTTTCTTTTGGTCATTTTGTCTTTTTCTAGTCATGTTGTGTCTTTTTTTTTGTCATGTTGTGTCTTTTTTTGGTCATTTTGTCTTTTTTTTGTCATGTTGTGTCTTTTTTTGGTCCTTTTGTCTTTTTTTTGGTCATTTTGTGTCTTTTTTTTTGTCATTTTGTGTCTTTTTTTGGGTCATTTTGTCTTTTTCTAGTCATTTTGTGTCTTTTTGGGGTCATTTTGTGTCTTTTTTAATCATTTTGTGTCTTTTTCTAATCATTGTGTCTTTTTGGTCATTTTGTGTCTTTTTTAGTCCTTTAGTCCAACATAAAATGTGATTTTGAATCTATTTTTTACTTTCAAAACACTATAATGCTCAATAAAGAATTTGAAATGTTGCAAATGTGACCAAAGGTGTCAAATATAAGACATAGACATATAAGAGGGTTCCATCCAGTTCTATCATTTGATACTAAATCTATTTGAGCTTGTCTCCAGTTTTACTTGGTATATCATCATCAAACTGAAACTGGCCTCATGGAGTTTACAGCCAGAACTTTAGAGGTAAATTTACAGTAGGGCTCCACGCTGCTTTGTTTTCTAGTCTGGATGTCATGAAGAAGTCTGGATTTGGCGCTTTTGGAGACTCCAGAAGGTTAAAATGAACAAGAAAACATGAGAAAACAAACAAGTTATTAAGAAGAACAATCCAGATAGGGACACTAATAACCTGAGGATCTACAATGACAAACTGAATTCCACAACAGCACACTTATTGCTTTATATTTTATTTTATGTACAGTACATGTAAAAAAGAAAACAAAAAAAGTAGCCAATAACATTGACCAACGTGGGCAACAGTAGATAGCCATGTTGCTCATACACGGGGGAATCCTGACGGCCGTTTCCCCTCTCAGGCATTCATACGTTTAGACTCTCCCGCTTCTCTTTCTGTTGTGGAAGGAAACCAGCCGGGCTGGACGGCAAACAGTCGAAACCGCAGATTATCTTAATGGGAGGAGTGGCTCACCTGCTCATACACTTCTCCCATTGACAATCCTAGAACAAGTTTCCAGCCTCGATGTGAACAAAGCAACCTGGTCTCACAGAAATCCGTGGAATAGCCACGGATTCGCTCAAATTTCCGTGAAACTGACACGGATTTGGCTACAATGCAAGTTAATGACATCACAGTCATATCCCGTGGCTATTCCATGGATATTTGTTCCTATTGGTTTGTTCCAAGTCACGTGACTTTCAAGGTCCCGGCGGTCAGAACAAAAAACATGGCGGACAGTTCTCTCATTTTTAGTGAAAAAAAATCAATATTTTGACTTAGTTTCTGCATAAAAATGGATTTTGATCACACTTCTAGCGAGAAATATATGTTTTATTTTGTAAATATTCCCTCAGTGAATGTACATATCATCATATCCCGTGGCTATTCCAACATACAAAGTGATTATGTACATTCACTGAGTGAATATTTAGAAAATAAAACATATTTCTCACTACAAATGCGATCAAAATCCATTTTTATGCAGAAACTAAGTCAAAATATTGATTTTTCACAAAAAATGAGAGAACTGTCCGCCATGTTTTTTGGGACCTTGAAAGTCACGTGACTTGGAACAAACCAATAGGAACAAATATCCATGGAATAGCCACGGGATATGACTGTCATTAACTTGCATTGTAGCGAAATCCGTGTCAGTTTCACGGAAATTTGAGCGATTCTGTGGCTATTCCACCGATTTCTGTGAGACCAGGTTGGAACAAAGTGTTCCCAGACAGGCAGGAGGGAGACGGGCTGGTTTAGCTGGACACGACTGTGTGCAATCTTCTCTAAGTTTTTAATACGGACCGGGGCTCGCCAGCCCCCGCCGCCCCCCTCCCCCCTACTCCAACAGTGCTGCTTTCAACCCAAAAGGTCACTAAAGGTCGGCGTTGCAGCCTGCTTTTTGCCAGATGACTCAATAACTGCCTGTTCCGACTAGTAGCGAGCTTTTCTTCAGCAGTTGAATTCACAGTATTCTTACAGCATGTTATTTCTTTTGTTTTTTCTCCCACTCATATAAAGCTTTAACTGATAATGCATAGGGGGCTTTGACACATTTGTTCACCCATGATTCTCCAGTGGAAATGTTAAACAAGGATTTTTTTTGTAGTGTGTGTGTGTTTGTGTGTGTGTGGCAGATAAGCTGAGAGAGAAACGCACCCAAGTCAAATACGAGAATACAGTGTGCACAACCGTCCGTGTCTGGTGCCCCCCGAAATCGTACAATAAAATAAACGAAAATGTTTTTTTTTTTTTGTATCTCCAAGGCCATGGATAGTCAACCACAAAGACTTCTGAACTCCCCTGCTGCCTATCAGGGCTGTATCTCGCAATAGTGTCTCAGACAGGGAGCTTACAGCAGGCCACCAAGGTACAGATAAAGTGCTTTTTTTCTTAAACGTGACGCTTTAAATAATTAAAGTGATGTAAAAAGGCTTCTCGGGGAAAATCAAAGAGTTGGAAGAGGAAGAGAGGAGGGGTTGGGGAGGGGGTTTGTTGTTGACATGACCCTCCTAAAAGTTAAAAAATGAAATGGAAGAGAGACACAACATGATTCTGGAGGAATAGAGTTCAGTATAAATACATCCACAAATCCAACTAATGTCACAGAAGGCTACGAGGATGGAACACTGATCTAGGAGAGTTTGGAACAGTCACTACTGTTTCCTGTTTCTGGATGGAGCCCGTTCACATTTTCTGAAGTTAAGAGGATTCAGGGTAAGACTTTTTAAACCATCGTCCAAGTGGCAGCAGAGGGGGGGCGCCGCGGGGGGGGGGGGGGGGGGGGGGGGGGGGGGTGTTGTTCCTTTGAAGACGCCACCGGTTTCCTCTCACCGGACGACTTGAACACATCAGCGGCGAGCTCCGTGATAATGACAGCAGCAGATTGTAGTAGTAGGGTGGATCATAATAATAAACCGTTACAGATAATAATAATAAATACATTTGGGTCCTTGTAGTGTCGTTATTCGGCTCTATTGAAATATGATTAAAACTAGAAAACAATAAAAACAAAAAAAAAAAAAACGGAGGAATAGTTCATAGTTGACCATGAGATGTCTGGCCCTTTTCTTTTTTTTTTTTTGCATCCTTATCCAGTCTCAACATCACTCCACCTTGGCGGCCATGTTTCAACCAGCCTTGTGAAAAAGAAAAAAAAAAAAAAAAAAAAACGGCATATAAATAGTAGCCGTGGCAACCGCACGTACTCCCTCCTGGGTCTTGATGACACAGTCTGAGAATTCAGAAAAACCTCGGAGACCTCTCTTCAGTCCTCAGCTTCTGCACAAGACAAAAAAAAGGGCACAGAGTAAAGACGGTGAGCAAACAAGGCAGGTCACATTTCCAGTGCAGAGGATTTTTTTTTAACACGGTGTATAAAGGCTCAGTGCTGAGAGAAGATGTGGTTCTCAACATGCCATGTTAGTCATCTGAAGATTAGGGAGCACTGAAGTGAACGTCAGCCACTTTCCAGCCTGCTGAAACCTCCGTGTAGCTGACGGAGCGAGAAAAATGCTTCCTTTATGAGAAAAAGTACCAAATAAAGCCTCATCTTTGCTGTTTATTCTCAACCTTTTTTTCTCTTGGCTACTGAGCCCGTAGCAGAGTAAACAGAAGGGTTGGGAGCAGCCTGGCTGTCTCTCAAATCACTTAAATGACAATATATAACCTGTGAGTGTGTGTTGAGGACCTGCTGTTTGGCTGAACAGTAAAATGCATGAAGGAAACCTGCAGAACAAGCTTGTTATAGCCACAGTACAGCAGTGTGCTTTCAAGGCATGAAAGGAAACCTATTTTTATACACTTACAGAAACGAATACTTACTTTCATTGTGTCTTTTTGTTATTTATTTGGGACTCACCAGGCGTTTTAACAAGCTATTCCTGCTGGCAGTGAGCAGTACAGCCTGTGCTTGCATTAAAGAAGGTATTAATGTTCTCTGCTTTGAACACAGATCACCCAAAAAAGACACAAAATGACCAAAAAAAGACACAAAATGACCAAAAAAAGACACAAAATGACCAGAAAAAACACAAAATTACCCAAAAAAGAAACAAAATGACCAAAGGAGACACAAAATGACTAAAAAAAGACACAAAATGACCAGAAAAAACACAAAATTACCCAAAAAAGAAACAAAATGACCAAAAAAAGACACAAAATGACCAGAAAAAGACACAAAATGACCAGAAAAAACACAAAATTACCCAAAAAAGAAACAAAATGACCAAAGGAGACACAAAATGACCAAAAAAAGACACAAAATGACCAAAAAAAGACACAAAATTACCAGAAAAAACACAAAATTACCCAAAAAAGAAACAAAATGACCAAAGGAGACACAAAATGACTAAAAAAGACACAAAATGACCAAAAAAGTAAACAAAATGACAAAAAAATACACAAAATGACCAAAAAAATACACAAAATGACCAAAAAAAGACATTAAGTGACCAAAAAGACAAAAACACATGAACACTTTAACACAGTGGAGACAGAGCTGACTTCCAAAATGATTTGGCGACCCCCAGAAATCATCTCGCGAACCCCAACTGGGGTCTGGACCCCAAGGTTGAGAACTACTGCACTACACTACTGGCAAATATTTCATACAACTTAATGTCCGAAATCCCAAACTATCCCTTTAAGGGAACATCACTTTCAGATCACAGATTTTAAGGTGAACAAATTGCCGTCTTCTGCTCTGTGTTTACAACTTCACAGCCTGGCTGTCTCTCAAATCACTTAAATGACAATATATAACCTGTGAGTGTGTGTTGAGGACCTGCTGTTTGGCTGAACAGTTAAATGCATGAGGAAACCTGCAGAACAAGCTTGTTATAGCCACAGTACAGCAGTGTGCTTTCAAGACATGAAAGGAAACCTATTTTTATACACTTACAGAAACGAATACTTACTTTCATTGTGTCTTTTTGTTATTTATTTGGGACTCACCAGGCGTTTTAACAAGCTATTCCTGCTGGCAGTGAGCAGTACAGCATGTGCTTGCATTAAAGAAGGTATTAATGTTCTCTGCTTTGAACACAGATCACCCAAAAAAGAAACAAAATGACCAAAAAAAGACACAAAATGACCAGAAAAAAACAGAAAATTACCCAAAAAAGAAACAAAATGACCAAAAAAAGGAAACAAAATGACCAAAAAAGACACAAAATGACCAACAAAGACACAAAATGATCAGAAAAAGCACAAAATTACCCAAAAAAGAAACAAAATGACCAAAGGAGACACAAAATGACTAAAAAAGACACAAAATGACCAAAAAAGTAAACAAAATGACTAAAAAAGACACAAAATGACCAAAAAAGTAAACAAAATGACTAAAAAAAAGACACAAAATGACCAAAAAGGAAACAAAATGACAAAAAAAAGGGCCTCACCAGGCGTTTTAACAAGCTATTCCTGCTGGCAGTAAGCAGTACAGCATGTGCTTGCATTAAAGAAGGTATTAATGTTCTCTGCTTTGAACACAGCAACTCCTTCATGACAAAAATGTGGCTGGTGTCCCTATGCTGGCAAGGCACAGCTAAATATTTGTTTAAATAAGCTATAAGGCTTGTGCAGAATCAAGCTCCCTCAGCTCACATTTCCCTAAATTTTCATATAGACTTGTAGGAATTAGCTACTTTAAAAGAAGTTTGTGGGTAGGAATTGGCAATATGACCTCAAGTGTATTCACAATTCACAGTAATAATGATACGTTTACAAGTTCACCTGTGCAACTTTGAGTGAAGGTCTTACTAGTACTATGTAGGTCTGTCCATAGTTGTCCTTTTAGTCTACACGTAGTTTTGTGGAGTAAAACCTTGTAGTTTCAATTCTACGATTGGAACCGACCAGAGATCAGCAAGTAAGCCAACAGCTTTGCATACACTACACCAGTAGTTCTCAACCTTGGGGTCCTGACCCCAATTGGGGTCGCAAGATGATTTCTGGGGGTCGCCAAATCATTTTGGAAGTCAGCTCTGTCTCCACTGTGTTAAAGTGTTCAAGTGTTTTAGTCTTTTTGGTCATTTTGTGTCTTTTTTGGTCATTTTGTGTCTTTTTTTGATCATTTTGTGGTCAATTTGTGTCTTTTTTTGATCATTTTGTGGTCAATTTGTGTCTTTTTTGGTAATTTTGTTTCCTTTTTTGGTAATTTTGTCTCTTTTGAGGTCATTTTGTGTCTTTTTTGGTCAATTTGTGTCTTTTTTTGGTCATTTCGTTTCTTTTTTGGGTGATCTGAACTGTGCATGTGAGATTCTGTTCAGTGAGTGGGGGTCACGGACAACATGGATGTTAAATTGGGGGTCGCGACTCAAAAAGGTTGAGAACTACTGCACTACACTACTGGCAAATATTTCATACAACTTAATGTCCGAAATCCCAAACTATCCCTATAAAGGTTCCTGAAAACATCACTTTCAGATCACAGGTTTAAAGGTTAACAAATGTTACATCAAGTTACTTGCAGACAGCTGGATTTGTACGAATTACAAGATGGCGTGAGATCACAAGATAATGAAGAACAGCTACCGTGCTAGAAACAGTATTGTCAAATCTCTACTGAAGGACACATTTATACCGTTTATACGCTCATAATGCCCAGCCCTATATCTTGATATAACCTGTGAAATGTATGGACATTTGGTATGTCACCATGGTTACCAAGGATGCTATTGGAGTCTCCATGAATACATAATCGTAATTATTATTATGACAATTATAAAAACCTGTGTAAAATAGTCATTTTTTGAGATATCTCCATCAAATTTGAACTAGGAGTAGGTAATATTTTATACTTTGACCCCATTGTGCTTCCCAGCCCATAAGTCCCAGCTATACTGATCTGCAGGCCTGTATTTACCAAAAATATTCAGGAGGACAATATAAAAAAACCCCACATTTTTCAGTGTATTTCAACTTCCATCACTCAATAAGAGTAGTGCTTACAGTTATTCTGACTCTTTGGGCATAAACTCTAGAGTGTTACCTTTAAAATGTGACTAAAACCACAGATTTACTGCAAACTATTCAAAAACAGCTTTCAATTTACTTTGGGGATGTCTTTGTTGTGTGTGTGGTTTTAAGGCGTTTAAAAGGTTAATTTGCAGGAATGTAAAGTGGTTAAACTGATAAGAAGCGCATACCAATTCAAATTTCTCATAAAACTGGATGAATGTACACAAAGTCTTTATTTGTTGTGGTTATTTCACATCGATCGCTGCGATATAGACTATTTGAATTGCCAGAAGACATATTACAGTCATGGAAAAAATATTAGAGCATTGTTTTCTTCAATTTCTTGTTCATTTTAATGCCTGGTACATTTGTTTGGACAAATATCAAATAATGATAACAACAAAACTAGCTCATAAAAGTTTAATTTAAGAGCTGATATCGAGACATTTTACATGAACAAGAAAGCAAGGGTGGTCTAATATTTTTTCCATGACTGTATGCCAAGGTTATTATAGTTAACGAAAACTAATGAAATAACGAAAACTAGAATAGAAAAGACATTTTCATTAACTGAAATAAAAATGTGTTTTTTAAAAAAATGATAACTAACTGAAACTGTATTTTGTGGTAACAAAACTAACTAAAATAATAGTGAAAATGTTCTTCGTTTTCGTCTTTGTCAACTTTTTTCATACGTAAACCTTTTTGGTTGATATGAAATCTATTTCATCTATTTGGTTTTATGAGTTAATAAACTTATTAGGGCTGGAAAAAAAAGGTAAAATATAACGTACATTTCAGAATTATACAAGTAGGCCTTTTTTCAGGGAACAAGAAATGGGTTAACAACTTAACTCTATGGAGTCTTGGGCTATTTTGCCCATTTTTTAATTATTTTCATGTCTTTGTAAGTCATTTTGTGTCTTTTTTTAGTCATTTTGTGTCTTTTGGTGTCTTTTTTGTCATTTTGCGTCTTTTTTTTGGTCATTTTGTGTCTTTTTTTAGTCCTTTAGTCCAACATAAAATGTGATTTTGAATCTTTTTTTTACTTTCAAAACACTATCATGCTCAATAAAGAATTTTAAATGTTGCAAATGTGCATTCATTTCAGAGTACACTGAGACATTAAACTGCATCATTTTCAATTAAATTCTAGAAAAGTTGGTGTGTTCTAAAACTTTTGACCAGTAGTGTATATATTGTAAGAGATTTGAAATGACTTATATTCTAACCCTATGCACTGAGGATCATACTTTTGCAGCTAACAAAGTGAGGAACACTTTAAATGGATGTGAATAGCATCTTTATGGTGTCTCATTTAATCGGCAGGATATTTTAGGGTATGGAATGCCATTAGGACATCAGGGCTCTACGGGGACTACAGTAACTCTGAGGTCTGACACCCGAGCTGGCAAAATACACTCGCTGAACCTTTCTCTGCTTACTCTTTATAACAAAGAGCTGTGTACAAAACGTTCAGGTGGCAGCTTCACTGACTGGCGGTTAAAAGGACAAACAGTGGTGGCGGCTGGTCGTATCAGCTGCAGCTTATTAATGATAATTCAGTGAGTAACTTGATAACAGGCCAAAATTAAACCTGTCACTTATCTGGTTAGAGCACTCTCTGCCTCCCAGTGTCTGGACTCAGCCAGAGATCATGTGCAAGGGAAGAAAAGCAACCTGGTCTCACAGGAATCCGTGAAATAGCCACGGATTCGCTTAACTCAAAATCCGTGGAATAGCCACGGAATCACTCGAATTTCCGTGAAACTGACACAGATTTGGCTACAATGCAAGTTAATGACAGTCATATCCCGTGGCTTTAATCTTTGGTCAAAAGATCATATTTTTTTCCCTGGTCATATACTGTACCTCTTCATACTGTCTGCAGGGAACTAATTGCTAGTTTGTCCTTTTTGTAACCACAGCTATTTCCCAACACTATTTGCATTGAGCTTTGTTTCTCTCTGTATTGTGTTTCCTGAAGCCAGAGTACACACAACCAACATAGCATCTCCCCTTTGTGCCAGCCCTTATCTGCCCTGCTGCAATGTTTGTCCAACAATAGAGAAGTTTTCTAAGTTAACCACATAAAAGTTTGTTGTTGAACTTTCAGGTGAGGTGAAGGGCCTAGAGTTAATGAATCAAAGAAAAAGCCAATATCCAATTCTTACCCAGCTCCATTTTAAGTTTTAGAAAGCACAGGGACACTAGGGTTGTCAAAGGTATCGATACTCAAAAAAGTATCGATACTAAAACGTATCCGGATACGATACTCATTTTCAAAAGTATTGATAAATAATAATAATAATAAATAAATCAAGCACGTAGTATGCCCATATTACGTTAATTGACACAGTGTCAGTATACATAAGCATTAAGAGTTAATAAGTTAAATAAATGTTGGTGACTGAAAAGTGTTATTTTCTCTCTTGAAGTCCCAGAATGAAGCAGAGAAAAGTCGACCTGCAACCATCAGCAACACACACAGCCGAAAATATGCCGAAACTGTTTTTTATTATAAATATTTAACCTGTGGTTCTGTTAATTTTTACATGTTGCATTTTTCTTGTTAACCCATTGAGGCCTAAAACGCCTGTAAAACCTCTGGCCGATTTTAAAATAACCCCCTAAAACCTGAAGTTTTTCTGGAAATTCAACAGAAGTGTCAACGCTTCTACTAAATAATAGATTTTTCAGCCTCTGTAGCACAAAGAAATGAAATTCAAAAAGTATTTGAGAGCTTATACAAATACTACAAAATGATGTATCCGCTTTCCAGGCTTCAATGGGTTAATAAAAGTATTTCTGTTAGATTTTGGGGTCTTTGTTTTTATCCTCGTGGTATCGAAAATGGTATCGAGTATCGAATATTCTCCTGAGTATCTGTATCGAGTTGAACATTTAGTATCGTGACAACCCTAAAGGGACACAAATAATAAATAGTAGATGTGATATAACAACATATATGCTCCCCGCCTCCGTAACTCACTACCACCCCAACTCAGGAACATTGACTCACTCCCCCATTTCAAATCACAACTCAAAACACATCTGTTTAAAACTGCTTATTCCCTCTGATCACAATTACCCTGTCCAATCTATCTTTTGTATTGTATTGTTATTAATTCTGTGTATTTCATTGCTGAATCTTTTCTATCTTTTTTGTACGGTGTCCTTGAGTGCCAAGAAAGGCGCCTCCAAATAAAATGTATTATTATTATTAATATTATTATTATATAACATAACATTAACTAACCTACGTGTCACCGTGGGAAAGCAGCGATGTAATCTCCGGGCTCATGTGGCCCACGGCCTTGGCTGCCTCCAGGATGGCTCTCCGGTACATCCCTTTCTTCTTGCGGTTGAAGCGGGACCTGAAGAGCTCCCTGAAGGGCGACAGTTTGGCAACGGAGAGCTGGGAGGTGGTGGGCGAACCGAACCACGCCACCTTGGCCTGGGGCCACTGGGCCTCGCAACTGGCCGTCTCCTGTTTCCGAGTGCCGCTGATGCTGAGGACGCGCGCCGGCCACCAGGGGAAGCCGTGGATCTTCCCCCAGACGATGTCGCCCACCGCCACGGCGTGACCCTCCTCCGTTACGCACTTGGTCATGCTACGGGTGTGCAGCCGCACCGTAAGCGGCGGCACCGTCTTGCAGTCTTCCCGCGAGGGTACGGACGACGAGGTGACGGACAGGTCTTCACCCGGAGCCAGGTCGCACAGCTCTGGCGAGGTGCCGTCGGAGCTGAAGGACTTGGACTCGTCCAGACTGTCGCTGCTGCAGACCGACAGGCTGGAAGAATCCGCTTTACGCTTACGGAAATTGATAAGCAGCGTGAGGTCGCTGTGGCCGCGATCCGCCTCCTCTCCCGAACTCCCCGACCACAACTCCAAAGAGTTTTTACCTTCCCCCGAGTCTTCAGAGTGGGGGAGGCAGGGACCGGGCACCCTGGGGCTCCGTCTCCTGGTGCCCCCTACGAACTCCGCCTCGTACTCGACCACGCCCTCCTCGCTCTCCCTCTGAGGGGGTCTCAAGTGGATCTTTGGAGAAGGCAAGTCCTGACCCACGGTCGTAAAAGGCCTGGTTAGTTTGAGTTTGGGAATGGACACGGTGAGGCCGGACCTTGTGGCATCTAAAATGTGCCGTTGCTCCTTCGTGGGGTCAGAAGGCGTCTTGCCATTTTCTCCCACACCGTTCTGCACCAGCTGTTTGGGGCAGAATGGTTTGACTGAACCGTGGACCCTAGCGGGGATCTTCATGACTTCCCCCTTGCCCTGTGGAGTGCTGTAGGAGATCTTTATGACAGGACTGTGGGGGATAACGTCACCTCCGGGGAACTTCTCCCCTTCAGATTCCCCCCTTTTGTCCTTCCTGAGGCGCTTGCTGTCAAGGCTCGTGCCGTTTTCACGTCTCTTAGTGTCCTTGGACGCGACTACATCCTCTTTTCTCGACAGCTTCGACGGAGTGTCCTTGTCATCGGCCTCGTCGTCGCTCTGTAGTGCGTTCTCTTTTCTAGAATTCTTAGTGTTGCTTATGCCGTCTTTGCTGTCCTCGTCACTATTCAGTGTGTTCTTGCACTTTTCACACAGTACCTGCCGCGGCCGCAAACGGATAGTACTCATGGTCATGCGGCCTGGCTCTCGCGACCGCCTCTTCTTTCTCTTGATTGGTCGCGGAGGGGGCTGAGGTACCCATTGGCTGTAGCTGTGGCGCACCCATAAGGGCTGAGGGAAGGGGGCTCCTTCAAAATAAGGAGGGTAAGGAGTCTGTCCAGCTGGTACTGGTGTGGGTATAGGGCAGGAAGGAGGTGCAGCAGGTATACTGCTTTCTGGGAGAGTGTTTTCATCCTTTGGTCTTTGCGAAGCCTGGCTGGGAGATTTGGAAACCGGCTCCTCACTCAGAACTTCTGGGACTTCACAAGCTGGTGTAGGTATTGGGCAGTCCTCAAGTTTTGCTGTGAACTCTGGTAGACAGAATAGCCCAGTCCTGAAGAGAAGAAGAGAAGAAAAAAAAAAGAAAAAACAAATTAACAACTGTGTCTCATTGAGCTTCACAAGTCAAGTTATGCAAGCCAACACAAGCATGTCTTGTTCCACATGACAAGCATTTTTTGAATTTTTTAGTTAAGCAATTTCCTCCACAAGAACGACACTGTAATGCCGTACTTGTATTTCACCATGTCAGATGAGTTAAGGCCAGTGGGACAGCACAAATCAAATACCTCACTGTTTAAATTAAGCCAAAAGGAAAAGAGCTCAAAGCTCTCAAAACAGTTTGAAGCTTCCCCTATAAAAGAGGCCTAACACAGGGTTTCAGGAGGAAAAAAAAACCTATTTTACCTTTTTGTTTAGCTTTGACAGACACACTCTCTGTCACCTGTGTGCTGAAAATTCTTTACGTGTGGGGGTTGGGGTCTGCAAACAGCCATGCAGTTATCTGTCCTGCTGCCTCGGGCCACAGAAACGGAGTGATAGTATCACTGCACCTCTCTGAGTGATTTTATGTGTTCTTTTCCTACTCTAGCACCAGCAAACATGTCCAAAGAAGGCCCAAGTGCCAAGGAGTCTTTGAGAGGTGGCTGGCAGGCAACAGTAACATGGCTGTGCTGCTTTAGTCAGGAGACAGCAGACAAAGAGACTACAGGATGCCCAGGAACCCCCCTCCCTCCCCAACATCTGACTGAACAAAAACAATCCCATGAATCACTCGGGATTCAGAGATGTAGGGAAGGAGCCAGGAGATTTCAGTTTGTTTTTACATCCGTGTCTATTCGGGGCTTATGTGTGGTGGGATTATTAATTAGTGCACATTTGGGGAGCCCAATTTCCTCCCCAGGAGAAGTAACTGGCAGGCACCTCCGAAATAATAGTCTCTCGGTGCAGCTTGTTCCTCTCACCTTTTTATATGTGCCCCCTAAAGCAGTCGAATATTAGCCTTCACAGTGATTGACACGGCACAAACAGGGCTGCCTGTGGCAGGGAACAGGCAGTGCTAGTTAAGCACAGTACAAGGACGCAGCATATGACCAGCCATGATTCACCGTGCTGTTGCCATTTCACGTTGTGTACAGTGTAACTAGATGTGGAGATCTGCCTGAATGATAGGCCTAGAAGGTGACATTAAAATAAACCTGCGGGGAGACAATGACAGGAAATGTATTTCCATGAGCTGAAAAGGAAGAAGAAGTCAAATTTTGTCAGTGACAAGGCCTAAAATATGGGCCTATTTTAGGTTATTCCAAGGCCTGCCTTTTCCCATTTGGGTGGGTTATTTTCAGGGCAGCTTGAGCTCTCGAATGAAAAACCATCTAAGCATACTAAGGGGCAAAGCTGGTCAGATTCTGATTCTGCTAGTCTATAAATAGTCTAAAGCCAGTGGCTTTTAAGGTACACAGCACCAAGAGCAACAGAGGGCTTATAACATGTGACACACCCTGAGAGATAAGACACAACATTGATAACTGTCATATTTGACTCATAAGGTTTTTCTGATTTGATCACTATTGTGTCTTCTTGTTAACTGGGGAGAGTGGGCCTTTTGTCAAGCACACAGCCTAAGATGGTCACTGGATGGATGTTGGAAAAGCAGGTTTAAAGAAAAAGCATTAGAGTTGAGACTGATCAAATCCCACATGCATCTTTATTATTACCATTTTCTATTGTTTCTGAAGATCAAAGGGAACTGGTTATGAAGAGCCCTTTCTCAAAGCAGCAACTGTATTTAAGATGATTGCAATTGAAACATCAGCTCATAAAACTAGTATTCAATACAATGCCATTCCTATGTACTAACACATGAAAACATAAGTGATTTAGTGAACACTATCCAGCCAGGGCCTAGCCTTTTACTGAAAACGTTTGAGCTGCTCTGTATTTGATTAGGCTAACAATAAGCTATAGATGAACCCACTGACATTAGTTATTGTTCAAGACAAGTCATAAACAATGTATGCAGATAGGGACACTAACTTGACATGCTGTATTTAATCGCCCTAAAACAATGTATATAACCACCTCATTATGAGCTTAAATTAAATGAGTTTGCAATTAGCCGAGCAGCTAGCTGATAGCTTCCCTGTCAGCTACAATAACCTATAATAACGAGTCTTTTGTATGGGAGGCCCTGTTAGCTCCCAGCTAGCTAGCTCCGAAGCTAACCAGCTAGCTTCGCCTCGTTAGCATCAAAGGTAGATTAGCCGTTGCCTGAGTTTAAAAGCAAATCAATTTCAAACATAAATATATTGACATGCTGTGTTTAATCGCCCTAAAACAATATATATATATATAACCATCTCATTTATGAGCTTAAATTAAATGAGTTTGCAATTAGCCGAGCCAGCTAGCTAGCTGATAGCTTCCCTGTCAGCTACAATAACCTATAACGGAGCCCTGTTAGCTCCCAGCTAGCTCCGAAGCTAACCAGCTAGCTTCGACTCGTTAGCATCAAAGGTAGATTAGCCCGTTACCTGAGTTTAAAAGCAAATCAATTTCAAACATAAATATATTGACATGCTGTATAAAACAATATATATATATATATATATATATAACCATCTCATTTATGAGCTTAAATTAAATGAGTTTGCAATTAGCCGAGCCAGCTAGCTGATAGCTTCCCTGTCAGCTACAACAACCTATAATAACGGAGCCCTGTTAGCTCCCAGCTAGCCAGCTAGCTCCGAAGCTAACCAGCTAGCTCCGAAGCTAACCAGCTAGCTTCGCCTCGTTAGCATCAAAGGTAGATTAGCCGTTACCTGAGTTTAAAAGCAAAATCAATTCCAAATTTTTAAATATAAACAGATAATAAACGAACTCACTTTTTGTTGCAGTCCAGTAATATCCCCGTATAGTTCCTTTCTCGGTAGGTCAGCGTCACCACCAGTGTATCGTTAACTATTTGATCGATAGTGACAGGTACCCGAGAGCCGGCCCGCAGCTCCTCGGCCACAGCCTCCATGTTTCCCGGCGTCAAGTGTCCGGCTCGGCGGTGCTCGATCCCGGCCAAGGGAGCCACGGTCGCGTCGGCTAAAGATCCGTCTCCCCTTCGCTATTGGAGCAGGAGGCTACACCAGGGCATGAAATGACGCCATCACCCCCACCAAGTCAATTACACCAGCACTGCCACCGCTGACATCACGCTCCCTGAGCTGGAGGAGCAGAAACCTCCAGACAAGGCCGACCCTCCGCCTCACTTTGACTGCTTTGATGCCATTCACAAGGAGAGACTTTACCTTCTGTTTTAAAACAGCGAGAGGCTATAATGGCGATTCTGTTCAACCCTGTACCACCATTATAGTGGAAAATGCATCAACTATGACTGCATTTTCTCATATGTTGCAAAAGTGAGATCACTGTGACCTCTAAATATACATATATTAATATACAAATAACTACAATTAATTGTACTTTTACAGCTGCAGCATCAAATGTGCTACCAAAATACACCAAAAATCCTTCCATTTAACCCTCTGGGGTCTGAGCCTATTCTGGCCGTTTTTGAATACTTTTTATTTTGCCCTTCATGAACCAAATGCTTTTTTTTTTTTTTCAATACCCATATTTGGTATCCATTTTTCTTCACCTATATGATCTGGCAGTTATTTTCTCACTTTAACCTACTTTATCTCAAAAATCATGAAATCTTAGTTGAAAAATATACTATTTACTACAATAAAAACCACAAATATGCTCAATGGAACTTGTAAATGTAAACATAGGATACAATTATGAACATATAAAAAGGTAATGATTTAAATATGATAAAAATATATACAAAAAAGTCCCTAAATCTTTAGATAGAGAGATAAACTCTAAAGGTAGAGATAAACTGACATCACGCTCCCTGAGCTGGAGGAGCAGAAACCTCCAGACAAGGCCGACCCTCCGCCTCACTTTGACTGCTTTGATGCCATTCACAAGGAGAGACTTCACCTTCTGTTTTACACAGCGAGAGGCTTCTGTTCAACCCTGTACCACCATTATAGTGGAAAATGGATCAACTATGAATGCATTTTCTCATATGTTGCAAAAGTGAGATCACTGTGACCTCTAAAAATACATCATAATACATAGACATCAACCTAAACTACAATTATTTGTACTTTTACAGCTGCAGCATCAAATGTGCTACCAAAATACACCTCAAATCTTTCAATTTTATATTTGGTATCCACTTTTCTTCACCTATATGATCTGACAATTATTTTGTCACTTTATCAACATATTGAGCCCAAAAATCATGAAATCTTAGTTGAAAAATGATACTATTTACTACAATAAAAACCACAAATATGCTCAATGAACTGTTTTGGAACTTGAAAATGTAAACATAGGATACAATTATGAACATATTAAAAGGTAATAATAAAATTCCATACAAACATGTACATTTATAGGCTTTTTTCCATTGTTAGCTTCAACTCTTCAAAACAAACTATGTGTGAAAAAACAGAGAGCTACACCAATGCTCAAATATTTCCGTAATATGCTTTGATGCCATTCACAAGTAGAGACTTTACCTCCGTTTTACACAGCGAGAGGCTAATGGCGATTCTGTTCAACCCTGTACCACCATTATAGTGGAAAATGCATCAACTATGAATGCATTTTCTAATATGTTGCAAGCGGTGAAACAAAAGTGAGATCACTGTGACCTCTAAATATACATAGACATATACAGGCATCAATCTAAACTACAATTATTTGTACTTTTTTACAGCTACAGCATCAAATGTGCTACCAAAATACACCTCAAATCCTTTTATTTTGGCCGTTTTTGAATACTTTTTATTTTGCCCTTCATGAACCAAATCATTTTTTTTTTTTTTTACAATACCTATATTTGGTATCCATTTTTCTTCACCTATATGATCTGACAACTATTTTCTCACTTTAACCTACTTTATCAACATATTGAGCATGAAATCCGAGTTGAAAAATGATACTATTTACTACAATAAAAACCACAAATAGTATGAGATGAGATAGTTCTACTCCTCAAAGAATTGTCACTAGCACTTATTGATGCACTAATAGCTCTTATTGCAGTATACCTTGATTGTTTACTTTTACTCTTCCTGTAAGTTGCTTTGGATAAAAGCGTCTGCTAAATGACTAAATGTAAATGTAAATATGCTCAATGAACTGTTTTGGATCTTGAAAATGTAAACATAGGATACAAATATGAACATATAAAAAGGTAATCATTTAAATATAATAAAACTATATACAAAAAAGTCCCATAAATACATGTATATTTATAGGCTTGTCCCTCCTTGTTAGCTTCAACTTGTCAAAACAAACTATGTGCGAAATTACTACACCAATGCTCAAATATTTCCGTAATATGCTTTGATGCCATTCACAAGTAGAGACTTTACCTCCGTTTTACTCAGCGAGAGGCTAATGGCGATTCTGTTCAACCCTGTACCACCATTATAGTGGAAAATGGATCAACTATGAATGCATTTTCTAATATGTTGCAAAAGTGAGATCACTGTGACTTCTAAATATACATCATAATACATAGACACCAACCTAAACTACAATTATTTGTACTTTTACAGCTGCAGCATCAAATGTGCTACCAAAATACACCTCAAATCCTTCAATTTAACCCTCTGGGGTCTGAGCCTATTTTGGCAGTTTTTGAATACTTTTTATTTTGCCCTTCATGAACCAAATATATATATATATTTTTACAATATCCATATTTGGTATCCATTTTTCTTCACCTATATGATCTGACAATTATTTTCTCACTTTAACCTACTTTATCAACATATTGAGCCCAAAAAGCATGAAATCTGAGTTGAGAAATTATACTATTTACTACAATAAAAACCACAAATATGCTCAATGAACTGTTTTGGAACTTGAAAATGTAAACATAGGATACAAATATGAACATATAAAAAGGTAATAATAAAATTTCATAAAAATATGTACATTTATAGGCTTTTTCCCCCTTGTTTGCTTCAACTCTTCAAAACAAACTGTGTGAAATTACTACACCAATGCTCAAATATTTCTGTACTATCAAATTAAAACTATCATATCTTTAGTTTTACATGACCCAGGAATATCAAACAAAAATTGGGAGAAAGTTTCAAGTCTGTACTTTGGAGTAAAGTTGATAGCAGCGCTCCATGTGACCTATTTTTTTGTTAAACGTCACATAATCTGATCAGGACGGCACGATCATAGATCATACTTGAAATGTACCCAATTGCAAATGTATCAATCCATCTGAATCTTATTATTTTTCAACATATCTAAAAAAAAATAAATGATTGATGAATTGAGTTCAGGTTTACCATTATTTTTTTATACCATTTTGAATGTACTCTCTCTATTTCAAGCCTCATTTAATTCACATCCTCTGCTGCCACTTCAGTTTATTTTATAAATGAGGAATATAATGCTTTTCCAGCTATGTCTGATGATTAAATGTTTACATCACCACATTTAACAACTGAATAGCTCCATTCTTTGACTGTACCATGCTTTTATTGTGTACACATTTCAAGTACTGTTTGATATTAGTACTTATAAGTACTTATTGATATAAGACACAAAATGAGAAGACAGAATGACCAAAAAAGACACAAAATGACCCAAAAAAAGACACAAAATTACTAAAAAAAGACACAAAATGACCAAAAAAGACACAAAATGACTAAAAAAAGACACAAAATGACCCAAAAAAAGACCCAAAATGACCAAAAAGGACACAAAATGAGAAGACAGAATGACCAAAAAAACCCCACAGAGGACACAAAATGACCAAAAAAAAAGGCACAAAATAACAAAAAAAAGATACATCAGACACAAAATGACCAAAAAAGACACAAAATGATATTGATTTTGAGTGTTTTGCAAGTCCAAGAGAATGAAATATGAAAGAAAAACACTTGCCCAGTAGCTGCACTGTGATCTTTATTTTTATGACATGAGCATTACAATGGTCATTCATAAAGGCATTAGCCCCTAATGCATGAAATGCATATCACAAAAAACTCAAACAGACATCACAATCCCTGTTATTTGTCAATAAAACTGGGCCAGTTGTCTCCTGTGAAGATAGTGAAACAATTTCCACGATCTCTCCCCCGGTTTATCTTCCTCTCCAGGAGACGAGCCTGCAGCTTCCTCATCTGATATTCAAGGTCAAGAGGGAAACAAACAAAAACAAATTCAGATCAATTACTTTTTGAGTTCAATATAGATGAGTTGTGTGAATAATGAAGTATGGCTCTGACCTCCTCCACATCTTGTTCTGCTGCAGCCATCTGCTCAGCCGTGGAGCCCCTGGGATTCCTCCGTCTCTCCTGCATCTTCTCCACACGGGCACGGATCTGCCGCTCCAGTTCACGGGCCGATCTGGAGGAATCATGCAGGTCAAAGGTCAAAACCATACTGCAATACTGAATATTTATTTGACTAAGTAGGGCATGTTGTTTCTGGGAGACAACTGGTTAAAACTACAAGCCTGTGAGTGACTCATCTGTTCTTCTTAGATAAGATTTATTCTAACAATGAAAACAAAAACATCTACAGTGTACAAACTAATCTGGTTGATCTGTTTTTGGGGCATATTGTTGCTCAAGAAGAACAAAAGAAGAAGAAGAAGGTGTACAGCCTCTAAGTGTCCACTAGGGGTCTCTAGCTTTCCACCTACATCTGCATGAGATGACTGGAGACAATGCAAAATGCAATCTGGTGGCTACTTTTAGACCTGTTGTCCCTGTACCCAAATGAATCAGGATGTTCTGTATCACTGCTGAGGGGTTTTTTTTTACAGCAAATGTCCAAAAATATCACAGGCACAAAGTATTTTCATCAGGTACTGATAGGATGAACATACAGTCATGGAAAAAATGATTGGACGACCCTTGTTTTGTACAATTTCTTGTTCATTTTAATGCCTGGTACAACTAAAGGTACATTTGTTTGGACAAATATAAAGATAACAACAATAATAGCTCATAATAGTTTCATTTTAGAGCTGATATCTAGCTATTTTCCATGGTTTTCTTGATAATAACCCAAATCATTATCAAGAAAACCAAGGAAAATGGCTAGATATCAGCTCTAAAACTAAACTCTTATGAGCTATTATTGTTCTTATCTTTATATTTGTCCAAACAAAGCGACTGTATTTTACGGGATCAAATATTATATATTAAATCTGTACCCATTATATGGAGGTAGAGATAAACAAAAGCAGTCATACTTTAAGAGAGAGAAGTCCTTTTAAAACTTGAGATGTTGATTCCGCAACATCAACTAAATATCAAGAAGGTGTCCTCAGTATTTCGTACATTAAAACCAGTTTGAAAACATGTATAGATTTCTAAATATTCCAAAATATATGCAATGTATATGTGAGGTAATTGGAGGACATTGTACTCCAGCAGTTGTATGTCTATCTGTATGTATATTTGGATGTGTGATTTTAGCACTTATTGTAATTTGTATTTACCTGCATTTGGACTAACTGCATCAGTTGTATTATTGTTGTTTGTGTCGGTTTGTGTACCCGTGCAGGGACTTCATCACATCCAGACGTGAAAACAAAGCATCGTGGAGCCCTACTGTAAATTAACCCATTTGCAACATTTACATTTTTTTATTGAGCATGATAGTATTTTGAAAGTAAAAAAAAAGATTTAAAATCACATTTTATGTTGGACTAAAGGACTAAAAAAAGACAAAAAATTACCAAAAAAAGATACAAAATGACTAAAAAAGGTACAAAAAGACACAAAAAGACTAACAAAAGACACAAAATGACACAAAATGACCAAAAAAGACACAAAATGACCAAAAAAGACACAAAAGACTAACAAAGACACAAAAAAAACACAAAAAAGTCACAAAATGACGAAAAAACCCCCCAAAAAAGACACAAAAAAGACACAAAAAAGACACAAAATGACCAAAAAAGACACAAAATGACCAAAAAAGACACAAAAAAGACTAACAAAGACACAAAAAAACACAAAAAAGTCACAAAATGACCAAAAAAGACACAAAAAAGACACAGAAAAGACACAAAATGACCAAAAAAGACACAAAAAAGAGACAAAAAATACACAAAATTACCAAAAAAGACACAATAATGACTAACAAAGACACAAAAAAACACAAAAAAGTCACAAAATGACCAAAAAAGACACAAAAAAGACACAGAAAAGACACAAAATGACCAAAAAAGACACAAAAAAGAGACAAAAAATACACAAAATTACCAAAAAAGACACAATAATGACTAACAAAGACACGAAAAGACATGAAAGGGATTCAAAAAAGACAAAATAGCCCAAGACTCCATAGAGTTAAATATGAAAAGCCAGCACTTGTATGTCTATCCGTATGTTTATTTGGATGTGTGATTTTAGCACTTATTGTAATTTGTATTTACCTGCATTTGGACTAACTGCATCAGTTGTATTATTGTTTGTGTCGGTTCGTGCAGGGACTACAGATGGAAATGCACTAGAAGCCAAATCTGGTTCAAAGCTTCTTCTCCTGTGTGATGAATGTTGTTGTTTATGCTCCCTGACAGATAAATATAATAAACTCATAAATTAACCCAAAGCTACCAGCCATACTGATAGAACAAACTCAAATAAAACATCCCTAGCCAGAGCAGTGGGTCTGATTCTCATTCTTATTCTGGCTCAGGTTTTTTCAGCTTGTTTTGTATTACTTGTTGTTGTTTTTATTTGGTTTGGGTGCAGACACACTGCAAAAAAAGAAAAGTTGGGTGAACTCAAAATTTCAAGGCAACAAACTTTGATAAAATTTTAAGTTGGACAATTAAACTAAATATTTTAAGTTTTGTTTTTGAGTTTGCTCAACTCTGAATTCAGATTTTTGTCAACTCAACTATAAGTTGTACTAACTTATAATTTTACATTGTAATAACTTTTAATCCTTACTTCTGCTAACTTCTGCAATGTGCTGAATTGGCACGATTGTAACGCCGCTATGAAATGTCAGCTAATGTTGCGACCGCAATTTTGAGTTAGCATTGATACGCTAATGGCTACTCTTGTAGCTGTAACAAGCAGCGCCGCTAGCGTCAGTTAGCCGCTAGCATCAGTTAGCCGCTAGCATCAGTTAGCCGCTAGCATCAGTTAGCCGCTAGATATAAGGCACCGTGTTTTTAACAAAAAGCATCACTGTAATTTTTGCATTTATTTATGTAAAAATACTTTTTCTCACTGTTAAATGTACTAAACATCATATCTCTAACAGAAATATACTGTAATATTTAATGGTAAAATATTTAATTTATGCGGCATTTATAAAGTATTTTCCTACCTATGAAATGTCAGCTAATGTTGTGACCACAATTTTGAGTTAGCATTGATACGCTAATGGCTACTCTTGTAGCTGTAACAAGCAGCGCCGCTAGCGTCAGTTAGCCGCTAGCTATTTCAACTTTTTCCCGCATTTCCCAACAAAGAAATAAGAGTTATCAGAACTATTGTCCCTTGTTGTGAACCCCAACTTAAAGATATAAGTAACAACAACTCACCAACTTGTTTTTGAGCAGACAACTGGCTTCCTTTGTTGTGCTAACTTACATTATTGCCCTAAATGTCAGTAATTTATATTTCAAAGTTTTACCAACTTAAATCACTGTTTTAGGCCAAAAAAAAATACAAGTTGGCTTTTTTGCAGGTCAGTATTTGGGTCCCCCACAGCTCCCATTTACCTCGTCTCCTCACAGTCTGTGATGGACATGCCGTGCGTCTGAATCTGAAGAGGATCTCTGTCCTCCATAGCAGATTTTGAATCTGTCTCTGCTTCCTGTAACAAAGAGAAAGGCTCGCTCATGAACAACAGCATTTTGTTCTGGAGTGCATATTTGTGTGCATATAGGATGATGCAGCTGTTGCGACACATACAAACACAGCCTTCAGCTGCAGTTGCATAACATTGTGTCGAATGGGTTTGTTTTTGCTGCATTTTCATGTGAATATTTACACTGATGCTGCTGGTTGAATGCAAACACTCCCCAGCTTCACACTGTAAAAACTGTCTGTACATTTTTACGGTGAAAAACTGCTAAACCATGACAGTAAAAGACCGTAAAATGATAAATGAGTTAATTCTCTTTCAGGAAACATTAAATCATTAAACACTGTAAATGTATAAATCAGCCAGAACAGTATTTTACAGGTTTTAAATTAAAAAAACAACATTACTCTATTACTGTAAAATACATTGGCACCGTGTTTTTCACAAAAAGCATCACTGTAATTTCTGCATTTATTTATGTAAAAATACTTTTTCTCACTGTTAAATGTACTAAACACCATATCTCTAACAGAAATATACTGTAATATTTAATGGTAAAATCATTAATTTATGCGGCATTTATAAAGTATTTTCCTGTCAATTATATGTCAAATCTTTTGATGGAAAAACCTTTTATTTATACGGTAAAAAATGGAATAAATGCAATCTTAAACGTGAAATCAACAGTGTCAATATCTTTTTACCGTAATATTAGAAACAAAAGCAGCGTGGAGCCCTACTGTAAATTAACCCATTTGCAACATTTACATTTTTTTATTGAGCATGATAGTATTTTGAAAGTAAAAAAAAAGATTTAAAATCACATTTTATGTTGGACTAAAGGACTAAAAAAGACAAAAAATTACCAAAAAAAGATACAAAATGACTAAAAAAGAAACAAAGACACAAAAAGACTAAAAAAAGACACAAAATGACCAAAAAAGACACAAAATGACCAAAAAAGACCCAAAAAAGATACAAAAAAGACACAGAAAAGACACAAAATGACCAAAAAAGACACAATAAAGACACAAAAAGACACAAAATGACCAAAAAAGACACAAAAAAGACTAATAAAGACACAAAAAAACACAAAAAGTCACAAAATGACCGAAAAAGACACAAAAAAGACACAAAAAGACACAAAAAAGACACAAAATGACCAAAAAAGACCCAAAAAAGATACAAAAAAGACACAGAAAAGACACAAAATGACCAAAAAAGACACAAAAAAGACACAAAAAATACACAAAATGACCAAAAAAGACACAAAAATGACTAACAATGACACGAAAAGACATGAAAGGGATTCAAAAAAGACAAAATAGCCCAAGACTCCATAGAGTTAAATATGAAAAGCCAGCACTTGTATGTCTATCTGTATAGTTAGTTGCACCGTATTTATTACGGTAACGTTCTGGCAACCACAGCTGCCAGTTTTTTACCATAAAAACAACATTTTTTTTTTTTTACAGTGCACTTGGGGTGTATGCTTTTAAATGCATACCTCCAAATCAACCATCTGCATTGTGTACTGTTTGTGCATGCCTGCATGTACACATCAGCTGTCATAGCTATATGTTGCTGCTATATCTGCTGCTATACTATATCATAAGCACCGCCATCTGTTGCTGTTCTAAAGCACCAAGGCTCACTGACTCTTCTACTGCTGCTACCTGCCAGCTACTTTACTTGCATCAACATTTTTGATCATATTTATTGGTGTCGTCTTCCACTGGGTGTGACAGAGGTGGTGCTCTGCTGCCCCCTTGTGGCCGGCAGGTAGGCAGGTGGACATTTAACCCTCTGGAGTCTCCAAAAGCGCCAAAACATGACTTGTTCATCACATCCAGACTAGAAAACAAAGCAGCGTGGAGCCCTACTGTAAATTTACCTCTAAAGTTCTGGCTGTAAACTCCATGAGGCCAGTTTCAGTTTGATGATGATATACCAAGTAAAACTGGAGACAAGCTCAAATAGATTTAGTATCAAATGATAGAACTGGATGGAACCCTCTTATATGGTAGATTTGACACCTTTGTTCACATTTGCAACATTTCAAATTCTTTATTGAGCATGATAGTGTTGAAAATTCAAAGATTCAAAATCACGTTTTATGTTGGACTAAAGGACTAAAAGACACAAAATGACTAAAAAAAGACACCAAAATGACCAAAAAAGACACAAAATAAGTTAAAAAAAAAAGACACAAGTCAGCAGTCCCACTAGAATAAAAACCAGAGTTGATGACAGAAAAACCAACATAAATGTGATCATAAGTGTAATTGTGTGTGATCCTTTGTTTCTTTTTGGTTCAAAATGTTGATCCGCTCAATAAAAAAATTTGAATGTTGCAAATGTGAACAAAGGTTGCAAATATAACATATAAGAGGGTTCCATCCTGTATTTTTTTCAGCACAACCTCACCAATATGACCTAATAATAATAGATTTTTTATTCTGACTTACTGGTATAGTGTTTTGAAAGTTAAAAAAAAAGATTCAAAATCACATTTTATGTTGAACTAAAGGACTAAAAAAGACACAAAATGACTAAAAAAAGACACAAAATGACCCAAAAATGACACAAGATGACTAAAAAAAGACACAAAATGACCAAAAAGGACACAAAATGAGAAGACAGAATGACCAAAAAAAAACCCACAGAAGACACAAAATGAAAAAGGGGACAAAATAACAAAAAAAAAGATACATCAGACACAAAATCTCCAAAAAAGACACAAAATGACTTACAAAGACACGAAAAGACATGAAAAGGATTAAAAAATGGACAAAATAGCCCAAGACTCCTTAGAGTTAAGTGATTTATTCCACACATACCTCTTGTTTCCTTTGTTCTGTGTGCTTCTTCTGTTTGTGCTCAGACATTTTCTTCTCCTGTGTGATCTTGGCTTGTGTACGCCACTTCCGAAGAGCCTCTTGGCTCCTGTGGGAGAACCAGCAAACAATATACTGTAATAGATCTACGTCTAGGAAAATGGCTCTTGGGCTGTTGTTTCTAACTGGTTGCAAAGGGGTCTGTAAACATTGATTATTCTTTTTGTCTATATATATATTGTGGTCAAAATGCCGTGCAGTGTGAGAGTAAATTGGGTATTTTATAACGTTGAACTCCAGCCCTTGATAGTAGAAATCAACTTACTTTCTTCTCTGCTCTAGAATAGCCTGCTTCTCCTCCAGCTCTTTCATTTCAGCCTGTTTCCTTTCTTCTGGCTTCTTCCAGTGCTGAGTGTCAAACAGAGGGAGCTCGGGAATTATTCCGGCCTTGGTCGCTGCCTTTTTTCTGACAAATAAATTGAAACAAAATGCTTTATTTTTTATTGCTCTCCTGAGCTCTGAGTCCCAGTTGAGACAGCCTGGGAGATTTTATCGCTTGGGTCTCTCCGCTGTGGAGAATGTCATTAAAAAGTGTTTTTCTGTCCTTTTCCAAGGCACCATGCCATACACAACCCCACACCTCAGCACTAAAGTTATCTACTGCAACAAAACAAATCCACCTCCTACTATAAGATAAGACTTCATCACACAGTATATATGAACAGGTGAATACTGATTTGTGCCCGACAGATATTTGCAGGATACATTGTAGCACAACAATGGCACCAGATATTAATCAGTAATTGTTTTGTTCTCTCAGCACCCAGTAAAAATATTTTCCATGTTTCTGGCCTTTGTGTATCCTTTTTGAGAGAAATAGTTTGACATTTTGCAGAATATTTATACTTATATACTGAATTCCATCTTGTTAACCCTCTGGAGTCCACGAAAGCGCCAAATCATGACTTCTTCATCACATCCAGACGTGAAAACAAAGCAGCGTGGAGCCCTACTGTAAATTCACCCATTTGCAACATTTAAATTTTTTTATTGAGCATGATAGTATTTTGAAAGTAAAAAAAAAAGATTTAAAATCACATTTTATGTTGGACTAAAGGACTAAAAAAGACAAAAAATTACCAAAAAAAGACACAAATTGACTAAAAAAGAAACAAAAAGACACAAAATGGCCAAAAAAATACACAAAATGACACAAAATGACCAAAAAAGAACCAAAAAAGACACAAAATGACCAAAAAAGACACAAAAAAGACACAAAATGAGCAAAAAAGACACAAAAAATACTAACAAAGACACAAAAAACACAAAAAAGTCACAAAACGACCAAAAAAGACACAAAAAGACACAAAAAAGACACAAAATGACACAAAAAAGACAAAAAATAAACAAAAAAGACTAACAAAGACACAAAAAACATAAAAAAGTCACAAAATGACCAAAAAAGACACAAAAAAGACACAAAAAAAGACACAAAATGACCAACAAAGACTAACAAAGACATGAAAAGACATGAAAGGGATGCAAAAAAGACAAAATAGCCCAAGACTCCATAGAGTTAAATATGAAAAGCCAGCAGTCAGTTAACTTAGCGTAGCATAAAGACTGGAAATGGTTCTCCTAGCAATGTCCAAAGGTAATAAAATCACCTACCAGCATGTCTGATAAATCACTTATCAACATGTTATATCTCAACCTGTTTTCAACTAAAGGGTAATATGACAAATTGTTGTTTTAAAGAGTGATAAATGTGATTACTTCTTAACCAGGAAATTACTGGTCACAAGCAAGAAATGCCCGGCATTTTGTGTCTTTTTTACACTTCTATGAAATAAACTAAACAAGATATAATTAACTAATTAGGGAGCTTTTAAGGGTGCTGGTTACCTCCGTCAGGGAGGTTATGTTTTTGACTTGGTTTGTCATTACAAAAGAAACAATGCTATGTAAGTTTAGCATTTTTACACTTGCATTTAAGGCTGTGCCTGATGTGACTCTTTTGATCTTAAACGACTCTTTTATTGCTTCCTGCAATGAAAAACAATAAGTTTTAAACAGCAGAAAATCCAAAGGTTCAGCATCTGCATCATGAGTTTTATACATGTAAGTGTGTTTGGCACGTGCTGTCTTGGAAAATGTATATTTTGTGAATAAATTTAACCACTCATTTAACCACAAAAAAAACAAAAAGAAACATTGAAACTTGGTGGAAGGGCGAGGAAGAACTCATTCAATTCTCGAGCGGATCTGAATCATGAGGCAGATGCACAAATTATTTTTGGTTAGGGGCATTTACACTGTATTCATGTAGTGTCTGAGTAATTGGACAAATCTCTTCCCTACTTTGCAGAATGCACCAGAATGGACTCTCAACAACTCATTGACAATCACAACATGATCTCACAGAAATCCGTGAAATAGCCACGGATTCGCTTAACTCAAATTTCAGTGAAACTGACACGGATTTCGCTACAATGCAAGTTAATGACAGTCATATCCCGTGGTTATTCCAACATACAAAGTGATTATGTACATTCACTGAGTGAATATTTAGAAAATAAAACATAGATTTCTCGCTAGAAATGTGATCAAAATCCATTTTTATGCAGAAACTAAGTCAAAATATAGATTTTTTCAATAAAAATGAGAGAACTGTCCGCCATGTTTTTTGTTCTGACCGCCGGGACCTTGAAAGTCACGTGACTTGGAACAAACCAATAGGAACAAATATCCATGGAATAGCCACGGGATATGACTGTCATTAACTTGCATTATAGCAAAATCCGTGTCAGTTTTACGGAAATTTGAGCGATTCCGTGGCTATTCCACGGATTTCTGTGAGACCAGGTTGGAAAATCAACGTCAACCAATGAAATACAGCACATCTTCTTTGTAGCCTCCATGTTGTTTTCACATTATGACTTCAAGCTCTTGAACACTCATGAGGTTGGACGAATAACTTCCCAACTGGGGAAATAGGAACATCTGAGTAGCTCCTGAATGCACCATTGGCTCTAGTGGAGGTCTGCACTCTATAACCGTCTCCTGTCTGCTTTGTATTCAATGTTCAGTGTGTGAGTGGAACCAATATTCTTTTCCAACTCTTGGGAAAAAGTTTATAAGCACATTTACCAAAATGTATAACAGAGGAAAAGCAATTTCACCTCTGAAATCTCTCATCTCTTCCACCAGAATACATTGACTTACACTCAAAAAAAGCAAACTGGGTGTCTGTTACCTTCTCCTTAGTCTAACATGTAGCTTCTACTAAATAAAATGATGTTTTGTGGTTGAACAGTTTTAAAACATGTACTTTTAGCATAAATGCAACACTTTAAAATGTACTAGAATACTTTATGTTAAAACAATCTAATTAAATTGCTGAATATAATACTCTGTTTAAAAATTATTTATTTCCCGAATAATTACTATTATGTTCATTTTCATATGATAAAGGTAATCTTTTAGGCTAAACCACTTCAACCTAACTTTGTTTTGTTGGCTCAGCACAATTTATTCATGTACTGCACTATTTTAAAAAGTAGTTGTAACTACCCTATTAAATAAAGTAACTCTTAATAATGTCATACACGTTTAAATGGCCCAAGAAAATTACAAATCTAGTTGGACTGACCTGGTAATTAAGTAACAGTAACACAAACACATCATGTTGACCCGACATATTTACATTTTGTTCACTCAACAAAACTGTTTCTCGCTTAATTAAAGCATTTTATTCAGGTGGAAATTATTTCCATAATTTTATTTTGTTCTGGGAACAAGTTATTTTTTTGAGTGTACCTTTTGATAACAGGAAGCTGTGACTTGAGGTTCCTATCAGCCCGTGTTATGGAGCCCAGCTCGGCTCGGTCCAGCAGGATCATCTTGTGTTTGAGCTCCATGAACCTCTGCAGCTCGTCCTCATCCACTGACTCCTCCTGCTCCTCCATGCTGGACCCCATCAGCTCCGACAGCTGGAGCTTCTCCACCACTGGCAACTCTACCAATGAGACAAGCATGGCAGCTACAAGTAGAATGAGGGGGCAGCCAATACTGGCAACCATCACTGCTGGCTGCAGCTAGAATGGCTGCTAGAGGCACATGATGCATCAAGAATTACTGATAGAATACAGAGTTTTTTTTGCAAAGATACGCCCGATTTGAAGCAACACATTTACATAACTAATAACAGCAGGTAAAATGTTCTCTTCTTGTTCTTTTTTTGGTCATTTTGTGTCTTTTTTAAATGATTTTGTGTCTTTTTGTGTCATTTGTGTCTTTTTTTAATAATTGTGTGTCTTTTTGTGTCATTTGTAGTCATTTTGTGTCTTTTTTTGGGTCATTTTGTGTCTTTTTAAAATAAATTTGTGTCTTTTTTTGGTAATTTTGTGTCTTTTTTGGTCATTTTGTGTATTTTTTTTGGTCATTTTGTATCTTTTTTTGGTCATTTTGTGTCTTTTTTTTAGTCATTTTGTATCTTTTTTTGGTCATTTTATGTCTTTTTTTTAGTCATTTTGTGTCTTTTGATGTCTTTTTTTGTCATTTTGTGTCTTTTTTTAGTCCTTTAGTCCAACATAAAATGTGATTTTAAATCTTTTTTTTACTTTCAAAACACTATCATGCTCAATAAAGAATTTTAAATATTGCAAATGTGCATTAATTCCAGAGTACACTGAGACATTAAACTGCATCATTTTCAATTAAATTCTGGAAAAGTTGGTGTGTTCTAAAACTTTTGACCAGTAGTGTATGTAGTAAGCAACTTTTAACTGAATTATGAAAATAAGGGGCTGTAATGTAACCACATGTAGGATAATTAAACTCAGTTATCGCAGCTGAAAAAGGTTGACAATGCAGTATGTAAATGAATGGTGTATACTCATACTTATACTCTGAGCCAATTAAATAAAAGCAGATCCTCCCCCCTGGAGACCTGGAGCCCTGTCTTTGTTAATAACCTTGTAGACAGGGAGATAAATTGTGTGATTGAGGGTTTTGGCTGTGCTCATTGTGCAGCAGCAGCCTCTCCTGTGGAGGGCTGTCTTGAGTCTTGGGCTATTTTGTCCATTTTTGAATTCTTTTCATGTCTTTGTAAGTCGTTTTGTGTCTTTTTCTTGTCATTTTGTGTCTTTTTTTTTGTCATTTTGTGTCTTTTGGTGTCTTTTTTTGTCATTTTGTGTCTTTTTTTTAGTCATTTTGTGTCTTTTGGTGTCTTTTTTGTCATTTTGTGTCTTTTTTTGGTCATTTTGTGTCTTTTTTTTAGTCATTTTGTGTCTTTTGGTGTCTTTTTTTGTCATTTTGTGTCTTTTTTTGTCATTTTGTGTCTTTTTTTTAGTCATTTTGTATCTTTTGGTGTCTTTTTTGTCATTTTGTGTCTTTTTTTTGGTCATTTTGTGTCTTTTTTTTGTCATTTTGTGTCTTTTGGTGTCTTTTTTTGGTCATTTTGTGTCTTTTTTTGGTCATTTTGTGTCTTTTTTTTAGTCATTTTGTGTCTTTTGGTGTCTTTTTTGTCATTTTGTGTCTTTTTTTTAGTCATTTCGTGTCTTTTGGTGTCTTTTTTGTCATTTTGTGTCTTTTTTTGGTAATTTTGTGTCTTTTTTTTGTCATTTTGTGTCTCTTTGTGTCTTTTTTTGTCGTTTTGTGTCTTTTTTTGTCATTTTGTGTCTTTTGGTGTCTTTTTTTGTCATTTTGTCTCTTTTTTTGGTCATTTTGTTAAATTAAATTAAATTAAACTCAGTTATCGCGGCTGAAAAAGGTTGACAATGCAGTATGTAAATGAATGGTGTATACTCATACTTATACTCTGAGCCAATTAAATAAAAGCAGATCCTCCCCCCTGGAGACCTGGAGCCCTGTCTTTGTTAATAACCTTGTAGACAGGGAGATAAATTGTGTGATTGAGGGGTTTGGCTGTGCTCATTGTGCAGCAGCAGCCTCTCCTGTGGAGGGCTGTCTTGGGCTTCTCACAGTGATTACCTCCAGACAGTGCTTAGTGACAGAGAGCTCCTGTTTAGAGCCCACAGGTTATCGATCATTTTCATCTGGCTAAAAATATTACAGAGCTGGAACGGGAGGGGAGGAAAAGGAGTCAGCCGAGTGGCACGCGCCGTCTCCAAGGGAACAGAAGTCACACCAGCGAAGTGGTACCAGGGCAAGGAGCTATTTTAGTGAGCAGCCGTCCTATCTTTGACAAAAAGAGCAGATGGCTGGAATGCACGTGCATACTGAACACCGTGCTGTTCAAAGTTAAGGTGCCTTTCATTCACCTGGCAACCTGGTCTCACAGAAATCCGTGAAATAGCCACGGATTTCGCTTAACTCAAAATCCGTGGAATAGCCGCGGAATCGCTCAAATTTCCGTGAAACTGACACGGATTTGGCTACGATGCAAGTTAATGACAGTCATATCCCGTGGCTATTCCATGGATATTTGTTCCTAGTGGTTTGTTACTAAAAAAAAGACACAAAATGACCAAAAAAGACACAAAATGACAAAAAAAAGACACAAAATTACCAAAAAAGACACAAAATGAGAAGACAGAATAACAAAAAAAAGACACAAAATTACCAAAAAAGACACAAAATTACCAAAAAAGACACAAAATGACTTACAAAGACAAGAAAAGACATGAAAAGGATTCAAAAATGGACAAAATAGCCAAAGGCTCGATAGAGTTAAGAACTGTGTTGTAAAAAATGTATATTATATAAGTTATATACTCGACTATATCGACTATCCCGTGGCTATTCCATGGATATTTGTTCCTATTGGTTTGTTCCAAGTCACGTGACTTTCAAGGTCCCGGCGGTCAGAACAAAAAACATGGCGGACAGTTCTCTCATTTTTAGTGAAAAAAATTAATATTTTGACTTAGTTTCTGCATAAAAATGGATTTTGATCACATTTCTAGCGAGAAATATGTTTTATTTTCTAAATATTCACTCAGTGAATGTACATAATCACTTTGTATGTTGGAATAGCCACGGGATATGACTGTCATTAACTTGCATTGTAGCGAAATCCGTGTCCGTGTCAATTTTGTGTCTTCTGGTCATTCTGTGTCTTTTTTGGTCATTTTGTGTCTTTTTTTTTTTTGTATTTTTGTGTCTTTTCTGGTCATTCTGTGTCTTTTTTGGTCATTTTGTGTCTTTTTTTTTTTTTGTATTTTTGTGTCTTTTCTGGTCATTCTGTGTCTTTTTTGGTCATTTTGTGTCTTTTTTAAGTCATTTTGTGTGTTTTTTTGGTCATTTTGTGTCTTTTTGGGGGGGAAACTTAAGGAAATATGCTGCTGCGTTGAATTACGGGAATGAAGGATCCAGCACTTTTTTGGAACTTCCTATTGGTTTGTGTCCATTTTTAGTGAAAAAAATCAATATTTTGACTTGAGTTTCTGAATAAAAATGGATTTTGATCACATTTCTAGCGAGAAATATATGTTTTATTTTCTAAATATTCACTCAGTGAATGTACATAATCACTTTGTATGTTGGAATAGCCACGGGATATGACTGTCATTAACTTGCATTGTAGCCAAATCTGTGTCAGTTTCACGGAAATTTGAGTGATTCCGTGGCTATTCCACGGATTTTGAGTTAAGCGAAATCCGTGGCTATTTCACGGATTTCTGTGAGACCATGTTGCACCTGGGGGGTTCTTTCTCATGCAGACTGGACGCTTCGCCATAGCACTCCTGAGGTACTGGAGGATGCTCTGCAGCCCCTGGGTCACTATGTCTTGTGGAGGGAAAGTGATGGGGCAGTTCCTCAGGTTCAGGCCTCTGAGGGTGATCACATTTCCTGGGGGGAAAAAAAACAGATTACACTTTTTGCCAGAGTTGACAGCTTCATCAAGATTAATTTACAATGAGTATATCAGTAGAGAAATCTTAGATTCTGCAGATTCCTTCATTGCCAACAGTGGTAGTTAGTTAACAATGGAAGCTAAGCAGCAAAAAACACATTATACAGGGTTCGTACACTTTTTCAGTGGTCAAATTCAAGCATTTTTCAAGGACTTTCAAGGTCCATTTTCAAGCTTTTCCAGTAGATAGATAGATAGATAGATAGATAGATAGATAGATAGATAGATAGATAGATAGATAGACTGACATCTTGTTGTGCATTATTTCTAATAATAACTACTAGTTATTCATTGCTCTAAATGTGCTGCCAGTGAGGCTTATTGAAGCTGATGAAACATGAAGACAGCTTGTTATTTCAGAGAACAGAGACATTTCTTGCTGGTTAAGTTGACTTGAACTCACCTAACTCTGGAGGAAGTTCTGAGATGGGGTTTCCTTCCAGAAGTATAGTTTTCAGAGATCTACATGAACAAAATGACGTAGTGTTAGATAATCGATAGGGCTGTCTTATCACATGTGTAGGAGCTAAACGGAACACGAGGAAATTGTTCAAAATAGTCAGAAAGAATCTAATTTTGCCACACTTTTTGAATCATGAATTTTCAGAGCATATGCTACTAAAGACAACTCTAAATAATCTGAAATGCGACAGAGGGACATACTGTACTCCCATGGTGGCCGAGGGGTTTGGAATCAATCTGCATATTTTTCAAAGAGCAGTTGCATAAGTAACCTACCTGTGCGAGCCAATTTCAGAAGGGAGCGATGTAATTTGGTTATGTCTGAGGTCCAGCCACTGAAGGTTTGGCAAACTGATGAACATTGAATCAGGGATGCTGGATATCAGGTTGCCTTCAAGACATAAATACTAAAGATGATACAATAAGCAAGTTAGAATTACAAGTCAGTGAAGAAGAACAAATAGAGATACATTTGTTGGCTTTGGTGGATTTCAAAACAGCAGAGTTTATGTTCAAAATTAACAACAACATGCTGCCTGACTGTATTCAGAAAATGTTCAATCTAAGACAAAGCCATTATAATTTCAGAGGGGAGTGTATATTTAAAAAGTTAAAAACCAGAACCAACACCAAATCACCATGCACCACGGTAACAGCCGTTAACCCTATAAAGCCTGAACCATGAAATAATTGCCAGAAAATTCAATTTTTTTTAAAACCGAGTGCTTATTAACTTGCTGACGAATTTAAAAAAATAAATAAATTGCATATATGAATTCTAATTTGTATCATATTTGATGCATCAGGTCTTTTTGTGCAATTTGTTGCTCACAGTTTGTTTTTCTTGAACTAACAAAAACATCAAACAACAACATTTTTAACTTTTCCTTTTTCCTCAAACATGCAAAATACATATTTTTTCCATATAACACAACATCATACATCTGCTGATATGAAGTTTTTTAATGCAGCAATGACTGATCCACTCGTGGAAACTGCATATCATTTTTGCTACATCTGGTATTTTTGTGCAATTTGTTGCTCAGTTTGTTTATCTTCAACACATGTATACATCAGGTTTTTGATGATGTAGAGGTCTCAAAAATTACTGTCTAATATGATACACTTGGCTTTATAGGGTTAATTTATGGAACAAATTGGACTTGCAAGCTTGCAATACCATTAACTTATTCAAAAAAATTACTTAAAAACAGGATGATTAATTTATATAAGTTAGAGTAATGAGTAATAAGCTTCTTTCTTTTCTCTCTTTTGTGACTGCTTATTTCTTTTGTTGATAAATAACAGATTGTACATTTCTAAATTTTAAATTTACTTGAGTTGTAACAGGGTAATAAGGCGTAATAAGCTGCTTCAGCCTTTTCGGTCTAAATGTCTATTATCAATTTTCTCTCTCTGTTTACATGTTGTTTATTTTGATCAATGTTTTTTTTTTTTTTTTTCTGGTTTGTTTTGATGACATGTATTGACCGAAATAAACAGATACGAAACGAAACGAAACGAAACGAAACAATTCTACTGATTTGTTGCTTTAACCCTTTGATGCACAACATGGGGCAAAAATGACTCATTCATCCAAATTTGATTTCAAATGAGATGACCTAATACTATAATAATAGTAATTTGTTTCAAATAGTATACTTTCAACACTCATATATTTAATATATTTAACATGTTTGTGTATCATTTTGTCACACATACAGTGTATCTGGAAGGTTTTCACAGCACTTCACTTTTCCCACATTTTTTTTTATGTTTCAGCCTTATTCCAAAATGGATTAAATTCATTTTTTCTTAAAATTATACACACAATACCCCCATAATGACATTTTTGACCCATGTTGTGCATTAGAAGCGTAGTGATACAAAAAAGGGTTTTTATTCAAAAAGTAAGACATGAAAACAAAAAAATTAGAATGTATGATGATCAATAACAAGCTGATTTAGGAAAACCTGGAATACTGAATGATGAAATTAATTTATTGTAAAGATATAGAAAATTAAAAACTCAGTCGGGTCACTTTAGACCCATGTCGTGCATCAAAGGGTTAGAACCACTGCACATATGGCGGGTAGAGGTTGACAAATGCACAGTGAAGTCCAAACTGACCTTTAGTGTGCTATTTTTCAAAATACTTTCTGCAACATGTTTCAGCTGAGTTCTGCTCAGCGTTAATGTCTCAGTTGAATAATGTTCAGGGTGCTCCTGAACCTCAGCATCCTCAGGCTCAATGCGGGGGGCCGGAGGTTTGACAACACTGTTCCCAAAGACAAAACTTAGCTGCAGGTCAGGAACCTCCTCCTCCTCCTCCTCCTCCTCCTCCTCTCTCTCCGGGGAGGACGTTGGAGTTGGAGTGGGGACGCTGGGGTGTTTAGCGTACATATTCGTTGTTTAAAAGTGGCTTTTCACATTGGTGGATTTCTCTCCATGTCTGAGAATGAAAAAGCATATATGTCCATTAAGGGTTCGTCTTTAAAGTGAGATTTTAACTTGCTAACAAGTTTTAGCTAACCTATTCATTCACTGTTCATGTTGTCACACTGTTAAAATAACCGCCTTATAGTCATTTTTTGTCAAAATTGTTTTTTTTTGCCTATATCATCTCCTCATTACCACCTATGGTAGAATCTCCTACATCCAAATGACAAAATCACCTAAAAAGACACAAAATGACCAAAAAAGACACAACTTGACCACAAAATGACCAAAAAAGACACAAAATGACCAAAAAAGACACAAATTGACCACAAAATGACCAAAAAAGACACAAAATGACCAGAAAAAATACACAAAATGACCCAAAGAAGAAAGAAATGACCAAAGAAAGACACAAAATGACAAAAAAGACACAAAATGACCACAAAATGACAAAAAAGACACAAAATGACAAAAAAAGGCACAAAATGACCCAAAAAGGAAACAAAATTACCAAAAAATACACAAATTGACCACAAAATGACCAAAAAAAGACACAAAATGACAAAAAAAGGCACAAAATAACCCAAAAAAGGAAACAAAATTACCAAAAAAGACACAAATTTACCACAAAATGATAAAAAAAAGACATGAAAATAATGGCCTATGTCAAGTGTGTGACTTAAGCAGATTTTTGATGCCTTAGTCAAAATAAAATGTGACTTAGACAATTTTTTTGAACATGCCTTTGTGACTTAAGCAAGATATGGTAACACTTTATTTTGAAGGTGTCTACATAAGAGTGGCATGAGCGTGTTATAAGCATGACATGGGATGTGTCATGAACATTAATGACACTTTGAAGTAACATTAATGCTCATGATACTTGTCATGTCATGTTTATGACAGGCTTGTGTCACTCTTATGTAGACACCTTCAAAATAAAGTGTTACCATATCTTGCTTACGTCACAAAGGCATGTTCAAAAAATTGCCTACGTCATTTATTTCTCTTAAATTACATAATTTACACACAGTGTTATTATATTACTACCATCCTTTGTTACATCGTTTTTGAGTGAAATGATTAATAAATGTCATATGTTACACTTTTGCTAACTTGAAAAAATGAGTTAGGTGATTATTAATTTATATTAATAATCATAATTTATTTATGATTTTTTTTTTATAATTTATTATATAACTGCAGTATTATCTTACCCGTACGTTGAATACTCGTAGCGCGAAAAGCGACTCCGTATCTTGTTAAAAATAAACACTTTATAAAACAAAAAAAGAAGGAAATAAACAGGAAAACGTGCTAAACTTTGAGATACCGCCACCTGACGAGTTCGACGGCGTAACCATGGCAACAAGGTCAACACAAGCTACGGCAAGCGTCCGTGTGCAAACAATGCGAAGTGCGTTTATTTATTTATGTATTGACCAGAGATTGTTTTAAATGTGTAAAACTTTGTAAATGTGAGCAAGTCACAAAGCCGAAGCCTTATTAAACAACATCATAGCTACTTTATAATGTGTATTCTGATAATAGAGTAAATAAACATATTGTGCATTATGTAGACAAAGTGTTAAATCCCTTTTCCACCTCAGTGATTCGGCACCACCCATCCATCTCATAATGAGATTGTGGAATAATTCAGTGAGGTTTATGGAGGGTTGGACCAGTTTTCTGCTGGTAAAAAAAGGCGATTTAAACTCATCAAGTGTGTAGTTTGTAGTTTGATCTATCCAGGCTTCACCTACACAGGCTGCTGCTTATGTGTTGATATGCATGACAGTCTGTGATACAGCGCTACGTCGACTACAGTCACTGGCCAGAAACTGTCACACTACTCTCACAAGTGTCAAGTTAGCCAGAATAGGAAAGGGTAGCTTCCGGTTATGACTTTCACAATAAAGGCCCTCTTCGCGATTGTGTAGAGCAGTAGTTCTCAACCTTTTTTGAGTCGCGACCCCCAATTTAACATGCATGTTGTCCACGACCCCCACTCACTGAACACAATCTCACACGCACAGTTCAGATTGGCCAAAAAAGAAACAAAATTACCAAAAAAAGACTCAAATTGACCACAAAATGACCAAAAAAGACACAAAATGACCAGAAAAGACACAAAATGACCAAAAAAGACATAAAATGACCAGAAAAAGACACAAAATGACCCAAAGAAGAAAGAAATGACCAAAAAAGACACAAATTTACCACAAAATGATCAAAAAAGACATAAAAATGACCAAAAAAAGACACAAAATGACCAAAAAAGACACAAAATGACCCAAAACAGGAAACAAAATTACCAAAAAAGGCACAAAATGACCCAAAAAAGGAAACAAAATTACCAAAAAAGACACAAATTTACCACAAAATGATAAAAAAAGACACAAAATGACAAAAAAACAAACACAAAATGACAAAAAAAAGAGACATTAAGTGACAAAAAAGACTAAAACACATTAACACATGAACACTTTAACACAGTGGAGACAGAGCTGACTTCCAAAATGATTTGGCGACCCCCAGAAATCATCTCACGACCCCAAGTGGGGTCCCGGCCCCAAGGTTGAGAATAGCTGGTGTAGAGGAGGAAGGCAAATTAAACTACTAGTAACCCCCCCTTCCGCCAAAAGCTTTTACTTACGCACTTTATATTGTAGAGAAATTTTTTTTTTCATTTTTACATGCTCATTTGCTTGGATCTACTGTTTGTCAGTTCTGGGTTTAATCACTGAAAACATTTTTTTTTCATATTTCAGTTTGCTTTTATAAAAATAAAAAAATCAGATGCATAAATGAGAAGGCTTGAGCTTCATGTTGCTTTAATGTTAAGTAGTAAAAACTAATTTTGTATACAGCCACACTCAAGGCCGGATTAACCATATGGGCAACTAATTGCCCAGAGGCCCACGACCTCTAAAGGGTAGGTGATGTTAAATAAATATAGATGCTTTTAAAGTGGTTGCTTACTTATTTTTTTGTGACATAAGACAAAAAAATAAACAAACACAAAATGACCAAAAAAGACACAAAATGACAAAAAAAATAAACAAACACAAAATGACCAAAAAGAGACATTAAGTGACCAAATTAAATATTAAATAAATACTAGATGCTTTTAAAGTGGTTGCTTACTTATTTTTTTGTGAAAATTGAGGACACTTCCTTCCCTTTCTTTTTCTATCTTTTTGTACGGTGTCCTTGAGTGCCAAGAAAGGCGCCTTCCAAATAAAATGTATTATTATTATTATTATTATTATCTATGTTTTGGGTCAATTTTGCCAGATTATACTGCTGCTGATGTGTTTTGTTTTCATAACATCATATGTAAGCGAGTGGCTTGACAAGAGGACATAGTGGTGCATTTGTAGTTCTATGAGCGTTTGCACATCTCTACATGAAAATGCAGTTATTTATTTATGTATTAATAATGTAACATGAGGGTTCGATGTGTGGTGGTTGGATCACTTTATAAGGAGAGACAGCAAGATGGACTTTCTCAAACAGCCTTTTTACTCAGTCACCAAACTTCAATACAACTTCACTTCCTGGTTTCTCACATCCCACCAGACTGAATCAACCAATCAGAAGCCAGTCCTAAACTTTCTTAAAGACGCAGCTGCAAACATTCAACATGTAAATATGTCAATAATAAACGTGCAACATAAATACACAAACAGCCAACTGATGAAAATTATAACATTGTAAAAGCATCTTTTAGTAAATTAACTCAAATATAAATATATAAATATATTAACTTTTGAACCTTACAATAATATTAACTGTATATTACTGTAATATATTCTGTATTTTGCCAGATTATGGTGATTCTGGGGTCGTGATGATGGGGCCCTTGATTATTGTTGCCCAGGGAACAGCAAAGTGTTAATGCACAGTCTGTTGAGCACTTTAAAACATTATTAAAAACCTATTTATTCTCCTTGGCGTTCAGTCCCAGCTAGGCAAGAATCCTTGGCTTTCTTCTTACTTTTTTACTCTTTTATTTGTCTTTTTTTTTTTTTTTTTATCTCTAACTCTGTTTTGGATTGAGTTTTTATTACTATTTTATTCTATTTTATTTGATTGTTTTACTGTTTTTAGTATTTTATTCTTTTTATTGTTTTTATTTATACCCAGTTGTGTATGATTTATTCTATTTTTAATAACTGTACAGCACTTTGGTCAACTGAGGTTGTTTTTAAATGTGCTCTATAAATAAACTTTGACTTGACTTGACTTTGACTTAATCTGGCCCTGGCTACATTGCATGCTTCACTTTCATTATGCATTTTAACCCATAAGAACCCATGGTGACACCCTTGTAACAAACACTTTAAATCTTCTAGAATCTAAGATTAAACCCATTTAACTAGTCCAACCCATTAATAGGGTGCCCTGTATTGCATTTAACTTGTTCTGACCATATTTCCTGTCACAATTTTGATATATGTTATGGAGATGCAAACAAAAAGGCAAATGGTTATTTGTTTTTTTATTTATTATTAATTTGTTGCTTAAAAACAAATCTGAAAATTTGTGATAATTTGTTGTTAAACAGCATTATTAATGTCTCAATTTTGATATGTTGTGGAGATGCAAAGAAAAAGTCAAATTTGTGTTTCTGTAAGCAGAAAATGTCTAGTTAATTTATTTTAAAACAATAAATATTATGAACACAAATACCATAAACGCCCAATGTAATGTTTATGTCACATCACAGATCTTTGACATTTAGGTGTAGTATTTTTTTTAAAAACATCATAAATGTGTTCTATGTGGTCCACTTGGTCTGTGGTATATCCCCCATTATTTTCCTTTAAAGATTACTGGGTCTGGGTTCTTATGGGTTAACTTCTTCAATTGAGGCAATGTGAGGCGACTGCGGCGCGTCTCCAATATTTATAAAGCTTTTATTTTTAAGACAACATTCATTGACTTCCGGTTTCCTTTGAGCTCACCGCGTCTAACTTGACGCAGCTCTTACTCTCTCAGCCCCGACAAAAACACAAGTCTCTCGGTGTGGCTGGCAGCTCCGGAAGACAACTAGAGTACCGAGTGATTATATGAACCTCCAACTGTAACAAACCGAGCAGTCTGTCTTTGAAAAGATTCCACAGTCCTTTGTGGACTTGCTACAGTTGCTCTCGCCTGTTTTAGACATACTCAAAGTCGCGGCGCTCACATTTTTCGCTAGAATAAACATCGGATAACGTTAAAATAAAGCGAGATAACGGACACGGTTTTGGGTGAAATGTATGGTTAGTATGCCTGTGTTTTTAAGGAGGGTGTCCAACACAGAGCTGTAGTTTCTCCTCAAGAGGCGAGGAATGCAATCTGAGCATCAATGTTTCACTGGGGCAAGTGGAAGAAGAGGATGGGAGCCAATAGTTCTTCAAAGAGACCAGTTTTCGACGAAAAGGAAGATGGTAAGTGATAAAAGTAAAGCAAGGCTTCCTCAGAAACCCTATTGTGACGTGCACAACTTTAGAAGTAAGAGTTGGAGTCGTGTTCGTCAATATTTGACGTATAATAACCTTATATCGTCACTCTGTTAAAAAATAATCGTCATTTTTTCAAGTTTTGCAGGAAACACAAACAACTTCACCAAAAGTGCAACATATGACATTTATTGATCATTTCACTCAAAAAGGATGTAACATAGGATGGCTATTGGCATAATAATAATAACACTGTGTGTAAATTATGTAACTTAAGAGAAATAAATGACTTAGCCATTTTTTTTGAACATGCCTTTGTGACTTAAGCAAGATATGGTTACACTTTATTTTGAAGGGGTCTACATAAGAGTGACACAAGCCTGTCAGAAACATGACATGACAAGTATCATGAGCATTAATGTTACTGCAAAGTGTCATTAATGTTCATGACACATCCCATGTCATGTTTATGACACGCTCATGTCACTCTTATGTAGACACCTTAGAGCAGGGATGGGCAACTTAAATGCTGGATTTGGCCACAATTTTTCATGTTCACTACCACAGGGCCACATATAGGAGCGTGCACTTAACCAGATATGATGAAACTGTAATTTTAAATATGTTTACAGTGCAGTAACTTAACATATTTCATGCTCAAATGCATGTATAACAGTATAAATAGGAATACAAAAGGTTTGAAGCAAATAAAAAAAAACACTTACTGTGATTTCTTTTTTTATCAGTGCAAGAACAGCAGACCAACATTAATTACAAGAAGTAATTTTGTGCATTTTTACACTGCACTTTTAAGATTTCATGCTCAAATGAATGTAGTTGTACTGAGGGCCACTTCAAGTGAGGGTGCAGGCCGTATGTGGCCCCCGGGCCTCCAGTTGCCCATCCCTGCCTTAGAGTAAAGTGTTACCAATATTAGTGTCAACAATAAAACGCTGATAAACTAAACTGATAACTAAACAATCTCCCTCTAGCTCTTCTTTGCTGGGTTCTTATCTGATGCCTATGAATGTGGGAAATTGTCAAAAAAGTGATGATCTTAAAGGGGTAAAATCACATTTTTTTTTTAACAGTGTGACGATATTACGCTGCATTTCAAGTACGCCTGCATGTTGACAGAGTTGTGATGGGAGAAGCTAAGTTGTGAAAGTTTCTACCAGGAATTTCAACGTTGACAACAACAGTTGCTGTTGCTTACTGTTGCTGTTTAAACTGCTGCAGTTTATCCTACAAAGACGAGCAATCATGCATTTAACAAAAAGCTGTTGTTGTGTTTGTTGTGTTTTGGTAATGTTGTAGGCGTCAAATTCAACTTCGTACTAAACAAGACAGCCACAGTGTTATTATCCAGAGGCGCTAATCAAAAGATGCTAACCTTAAATTATCTTCATCACACACAATACCGCCCACTAAAAATACACTGACAGCATCCAAAGTTTCCCTTTCAAATTAGCCTATGTGCAGATAAAATGAGAGGCAGTAAGTGTAGCGTTACCACTCAGTCTTAGCAGGAATATCTGCTGCTCTGTCATACTGTGAGAAAATGCCTTAATGCCTCAATGAACTCTTTGAAATATGGACTATTTGAAGTCAGATAGTTAATTGCATAATTAAGACAAGATTAGTGTCATGCATGGAAGTAATGTTAATTCATAATATCTTGTCAGTGTATGGGGATATAAGCTCCTTGGAAGAGCACCCAATGAGCTCAGCACACTGAATCACTGGATATCTATGATAGACTACAGAAATCCAGTGTTGCTAAGAGCTAGCACCAATGTGCTGGCCAAGTTACAGGCAAAAACTTGAGTAAATTAGGTCATTTCTCTGCAGGGATGGCGGTCTTATGGCCTCTGTGTGTGTGTATGTGTGTGTGTTTAGTACATGTTCCTGCATACAAGGATAACCCAATTAAGGTTGCAGCTTTTTAGTCAATGGCCTTCGAGAAAAGTGTCCGGCTCTAATTTAAATTACTATTAAGGAGAGTGGCTGTTGAGAAAGAATAGGAGTGGCCCTACAGCCTTAAGTGGGATTTTCTAACCACATCCCATGTCATGTTTATGACACGCTCATGTCACTCTTATGTAGACACCCTAGAGCAGGTATGGGCAACTTAAATGCTGGATTTGGCCACAATTTTTCATGTTCACTACCACAGGGCCACATATAGGAGCGTGCACTTCACCAGATATGATGAAACTGTAATTTTAAATATGTTTACAGTGCAGTAACTTAACATATTTCATGCTCAAATGCATTTGTTTAGTACATGTTCCTGCATACAAGGATAACCCAATTAAGGTTGCAGCTTTTTAGTCAATGGCCTTCGAGAAAAGTGTCCGGCTCTAATTTAAATTACTATTAAGGAGAGTGGCTGTTGAGAAAGAATAGGAGTGGCCCTACAGCCTTAAGTGGGATTTTCTAACCACATCCCATGTCATGTTTATGACACGCTCATGTCACTCTTATGTAGACACCCTAGAGCAGGTATGGGCAACTTAAATGCTGGATTTGGCCACAATTTTTCATGTTCACTACCACAGGGCCACATATAGGAGCGTGCACTTCACCAGATATGATGAAACTGTAATTTTAAATATGTTTACAGTGCAGTAACTTAACATATTTCATGCTCAAATGCATGTTTAGCAGTATAAATAGGAATACAAAAGGTTTGAAGCAGGGATGGCGGTCTTATGGCCTCTGTTGCAGCTTTTTAGTCAATGGCCTTCGAGAAAAAAGTGTCCGGCTCTAATTAAAATTACTATTAAGGAGAGTGGCTGTTGAGAAAGAATAGGAGTGGCCCTACAGCCTTAAGTGGGATTTTCTAACCTGAACAGCAGCTGATCGCAGCCCACATTGGTTAATATATTGAGGTTTAGAGGAGGAATTGTGTTTTTTATAGCTGTTCTGTGTGATTAAAGGAGAAAACCTTGAGGCACAGGAATGAACTTCCCAAGGCTGTGATTTTGCTTGTGCAGAATGGAGAGAGAGAGAGAGAGAGAGAGAGAGAGAGAGAGAGAGAGAGAGAGAGAGAGCCTGAGACAGAGCTACATTTCCTCACCAAATGTAAAAAATATGAACTAATTAGAGAAACATATTTCCAAAAATTTGAATCCGTCAAAAAAGGTTTTTTAAAATGGTCAGATGAGGAAAAACTGCCGCTCGTCCTCGGGGAAGAGTCACAGAGCTGTAGATTAGATTAGCAGCAGTCTATGTTTCTGCCTGTCAATTTTGTGTCTTTTTTAATAATTGTGTGTCTTTTTTAATAATTCTTTCTTTTTTTATATAATTTTGTGTCTTTTTTTGGTCATTTTGTGTCTTTTTAAAATAATTTTGTGTCGTTTTTGTAATTTTCTGTCTTTTTTTGGTAATTCTGTGTCTTTTTTGGTCATTCTGTGTCTTTTTAAAGTAATTTAGTTTTTTTCTGTCAGTTTGTGTGTTTTTTTGGGTCAATTTGTGTCTTTTGTAATTTTGTGTCTTTTTTGGTCATTTTGGTTGTCTTTTTTGTAATTTTGTGTCTTTTTTGTCATCTTGTGTCTTTTTTTTTTAGTAATTTTGTGTCTTTTTTTAGTAATTTTGTGTCTTTTTTGGTCATTTTGTGTGTTTTTTTAAGTAATTTTGTTTTTTTAGATGAGCAGCAGTCTATGTTTCTGCCTGTCACACACTGAGAGACAGCGAGTGACACACAGCTGTTGGTTGTTTTGTTTTTATTTTTTTTATTTTATTTTTTCTTCTTTTTTTTGCTGGGACAGATAGATTGTATGAATTATATATTGATTGTAAATATTGCTTTCTTTTATTGTTATTAGTTTTTCTTTTCTTTTAAAATTGATAACAGAATTATAATAATTTATTGTAAATATTGCTTTCCTTATCTTGTTATCTTTTTTTCTGATGCTTGCTTTGGCAATATATACATTGTTACGTCATGCCAATAAAGCCAATTGAATTTAATTGAGAGAGAGAGAGAGAGAGAGAGAGAGAGAGCATGCCATCTTATCAGACAGAAGACTGTTTCCATAACCTCCTGTTATCAATATCAGGCGGTTATGTACAAAAAAAAAATTAATAACAGTGCCCATCTGCTGTGCATCACCATGCTCACCATTCCTGCCTTTCTCATAATCATGCTACATAGATTGAGGTCCACTCTCTTTTTTTGGTGCAATAGTGTGCAGATGTATTCATACTCGGTTGCTATAACGAGGACATACTGTAGCAGCGTGTCCCTTTAAGCTGCAGTGAAACACTTTTTCTGCTGAACACATAATGTACAGTAGGTTTGGAGCAGGTAGGTGGAGGGGAAGTAAAAAAAGATGACCGTTAATGCCGGTTTGATCACTTTGAGTCTTGAGTGAATGGAATAACTGCAGCGATGAAATGAAATCATGCACAATTGTTAAGTTAAAAAGGCTTATTATGAAAAATGATATGCTAAAAAAGTGTAGCTCGCAAGCTGGATGAGGACGTTCTTGTAACTGCCTTCAGTGTTTTGATTTGTTTGTTGTTGTTTTTTTGTTCGTTTGTTTTCTTTGCGGGAGTAATAGAAATTCTCAGATCTAAGTTGTTTGATATACTATGGTTGACTAATAAGAAAATGAGTAAATAAATAATAATAATAACTAGAAAATTTCCTCTGGGGAAATTTTGAAAGGGCCACGGGGGCTACTGCCGGTGTGTGTACACTCTGATGAGATTCTTCAGAGATTTCAAACTATGCCCTTTAACCTCAAAATGTGTGTGTGTGTGTGTGTGTGTGTGTGTGTGTGTGTAGCGAAAATCGCATAAAGTTACCTGTGTGCGTGCGTGCGCATTGTATTTGAAGCATGTGTGAGGAGTGTGAGCGCTTACGCGCATGTGTGTATCTGTAACTGTTATCACATCAAAGATCAAAGGCAATCAGATCAAAGCAATCAACAGAATTAACTGACACCTGTTAATGAAAGAGTGACAGCAGCCAGAGGTGAACAGAGGTCCAGAGGTGGACTGGAATATCTGGCCTCGAACAGAAAGCATTTTTGGCAAAACCATAATACCTATCATTGATCCGACTTCACTTTGAGCGTCCTGAGTTCTTCCTGAACGTCTACATATGTTTTTTTTTAAGAAAAATGAAAAAATAGCTTTGTTAGAGCGATCTAAATAAACTTTAAAATCTCACTTTTTCCGAAATCTTCCTGCATTTTTAATATGGGAGCCAATGAGGCTGTTGGTGCGTGTTGATGGCGCATCTGTGCGTCCTACGCCCAAACTATAACTCTGACAGCTTTACCAGAGGATTGTGAGTGAGAAGACAAATTTTCCTACATTTCTATGTATAAATTATTTCTGTAGAGTGGAATTTGCGGCCTGGAGCGCAGTTTTCAAATTAATTTTTTGACCGTTTTTTCTCTCCCTCTACACTCTGGTGATGATGTCACACACTGTGACACGAACATTCCGTGCAATACACACCCATTATAATCTCTGAATTTCTCCAAAAATGATCATGGTCATTGAACAGGGATTGATAAAAAACTATATGACCTATCGAAACATGGATTAATACACCGATACACAAGACTTGTGTCTACTGTTTAAAGTTTAAATGGAGTCTCTAGGTGAAATTATGCCGGAGAAGTAGACGTTAAAAAATCTCCAATTATTGTTCTTTTTCGCTCATTTTTTGTCGGCCGTCCCATTCATTTCAATGCAAAATTTTGGGCAGTTTTTCGCGACTTACGTCGCGAAAAATTCATATTCTGTCAAGAAAAGTAATAGCACACCGATCCCGATCAAACCGCACGTTTTGATATATAATTTGTCCTGCAACTCTTCAAGTTGTAGGACTAGTAGCGGGACGAAATTGCGTCCGGAAGAGGAAGAAGAAGAAATCCACAGTATAACAGTAGTGCAGCACTGGACCCTACAGCTATTGCTGTATGGGACCAGTGCTCGGTGCGATTGCCCCGAGGCCCTAATAATACATATTTATTTGACATTAAGTGGCTGTATATAGAGATAAAATGTCTTATTTTGAAGTGTTGAGTATCAGGGGATAGGCCTAGATAAGTATTCTATACTTCAGCCTACTGCCCTTTTTTTCCGAACCAAAATGATATAAGGAAATGCATATTGAATATTAAGTTAACTGGTTTTATTTCTATCTTATTACTTAAACAGGGCAGATGCATGTATATGTATAGGGCTTTATATACTGTATGTGTGTAAATGTTTATATGTTTATGTACATCTGTTTAATGGTGTCTATGTGAGTATGTGTATGAATATGTATATGCATCTAGCCTACGCTGTTGTAGTTTATGTTTTTTATTTTTTTTTCGGTTCGAAAAGAAGAATTAATAACTCTCTCTGCATAGTTTACACTTTTTGAAAAGCAAACCCTGTTCGTCTTTCAAAGAGCTGATAACGGTGCAGTGCATTGTGGGTGCTGACTCTAGATGTCTCCTAGAAACAGTATCTCTTAGCTTCTTGGAAAACAGCATATGGCCTACATTAGGCAGTAATATTAGAGCAGCGTTTGGCTCAAAAGGCTGCAAACATAATCAGGCGGTCAGGTTGATGTCCAAGCGTAGCTGCCAAAAGGGCTTTTTTGGCTCATAGTTTGATTAGTAAAGGAAGGCGTGGAATTGATTGAGGTGCACATCCTGTTAGTTTCTGCATTGTTTTTCTCACTGAAACTCTTCGACAACAGATCTCCAGCTGATCTGGTCTATCAGACACACAAGCATTTCTGTTATTGCTGTTAAAGCCTGACCGATATGGATTTTTGAGACTGATTTTAGAGAGGGAAAATTGATCGATAACTGATACGGTGGCTGATATAGTCATTTTTTGAGCTGAATGAATATATTGCTTTTTTTATTTGGATTGTGCATTATTATTTCCGTCTTTTTCTGCTTTGGCTGCTAAATCTTTGAACATGTAAGTGATCCAATCATTAATAATCCTTAAAGGGGTTCTTTTTCCAATAATGACCCAGTTGCTGTACATCATAGGTCTTAAACTTGCGGCCCGCGGGCCAATTGTGGCCCTCGTGACGATATTTTGTGGCCCCCACCTTGATATGAAAGTTTAATGTGAGTTTTATATGAATGGCACTTTAGGTCCCTTTAATTACTTTTTTTGGTAATTTTGTGTCTTTTTTGGTCATTTTGTTTCTTTTTAAAGTAATTTAGTTTTTTTTCTGTCATTTTGTATCTTTTTCTGTCATTTTGTGTCTTTTTTGGGTCATTTTGTGTCTTTTTTGGTCATTTTGTGTCTTTTTTGTAATTTTGTGTCTTTTTTGGTCATCTTGTGTCTTTTTTTGGTCATTTTGTGTCTTTTTTAAGTAATTTTGTTTGTTTTTTTCAGTCATTTTGTGTCTTTTTTTAGTAATTTTGTGTCTTCTTTTGGTAATTCTGTGTATTTTTTAGTAATGTTGTGTCTTTTTTTGGTCATTTTGTGAGTTATTTAAAGTAATTTAGTTTTTTTCTGTCATTTTGTGTCTTTTTTTTGGTCATTTTGATACTGCCTCCAGCGGCCTCCAGGTAATTTGAGTTTGAGACCCCTGCTGTACATTATCATGCCTTTTCTATTTAATCAATAATTTGATACAAAATGCTGATTCAAAAATAAATGTATTGATTTAAAAGAAAGCTTTCTTGCTTCAGCATAAAAACATTCTGGTTGGATCTGCATCCATATCAACCAGCTTTTATGAACAAATGTTTGCCATAACCTACAGTGATCTGTTTACTGTTTACTTCAGTCTGTCTTTACTTTAGTCAATTCTTTGTCATCCGACTCTGTTTTTCTAACCTCTCTTGCTCGTTCTTCACTGTTTTCTCTCCTTCATCTCTTTTTGTTTTGACTCTTTTGTTTGTTTTAGACATTTTTCAAGCAGAAATATCAAACAACTGCCTCCAGCTTTTTTAAAATGGAAAGTTTTGATTCTCGGCTGCACGGGTGAGCGTGTGATATCACACACGGGCTTCGCTGTGATAGAAGAACAATTTGTAGAAATGATCAGTGAATTAACCAGTAATGAAAGCAGTCATTAATTGCAGCCTTAATGGAAATGAGTTTTACTCCACAAAGCTGTTAACACAGTCGGAGCTGCCTGACTGACTGCTCGGGTTAACTATTTACCAGACGAGCTGCAGACAAAGCAGCGCCTCAGTCTCTCCGAGTCCTCGTCCAAACTTGGAACAGCACGAGAGCCTGTCGCTTTATGAAAGAGGACACTTGTTGTGAATGTTCTGCAGAGTTCAGGAGAGAGTGCAGATTTGACAAATGGCTGCTTTAATTGAGCACGGGCACAGATTTGGTGTACTTGTTATTTCTTGCTCCAAAGGATTTTTACAAAGTATTGGAACTGTGCAAGTGGTTTGTGCATGCAGGAGATGCTGTTAATTGTGTTGTCTGCTTATAGTGTTGTTACATTGTTTGTGTGCATTTGATCATCCTTGTTAAAGGAACACTCCACCGTTTTTTCATATTAAAACATGTTATTCGGGTAAGTTAGACGAGTTGATACAGACCTCTTGCGTCTCAATGCGTGCACTCAATCGCCCTGGCGCGCGGCGCCACTTGGCTAGCACTTAGCTTAGCCCAGTTCATTCATTAGGATCCAAACAGATGGACAGTTAGAAGCGACCAAACTCCTCCACGTTTTCCCTATTTAAATACAGCTACACGAGTAGTTAAACGACCAAGTATGGCGACACAAAATAAAACGTGGTGCTTTTCTAAGCGGATAAAAAGGAGAACTATAATGTATGGCGGAATAGCACTTGGGAGCACTTCGACTCGGCGCAGTAATATCATCACTCCTGAAAAATCTTCTCCCCTCAGGAGTGATGATATTACTGCGCCGAGTCGAAGTGCTCCCAAGTGCTATTCCGCCATACATTATAGTTCTCCTTTTTATCCGCTTAGAAAAGCGCCATGTTTTATTTTGTGTTGCCATACTTGGTCGTTTAACTACTCGTGTAGCTGTATTTAAATAGGGAAAACGTGGAGGAGTTTGGTCGCTTCTAACTGTCCATCTGTTTGGGTCCTAATGAATGAACTGGGCTAAGCTAAGTGCTAGCCAAGTGGCGCCGCACGCCAGGGCGATTGAGTGCACGCATTGAGACGCAAGAGGTCTGTATCAACTCGTCTTACTTGACCGAATAACATGTTCTAATATGAAAAAACGGTGGAGTGTTCCTTTAAAAGGAGTTGAAGTTTTAGTTGGACTAGTAGGACCTAGAAGATGAAATACAATAAAGAAGCACAACTACTAAAGTAACCAACTTAACTGAAAACATATCAAGGATATAAAAAAGAAGAAACAAAACTTGTTAAATAAGAGATGGAAGCAACTGAGATGTCAGTTGATGTACAGAGTTTTCTTCATACACTGCAAAAAAAGAAAAGTTTATGAAGGAGGACACTTGTTGTGAATGTTCTGCAGAGTTCAGGAGAGAGTGCAGATTTGACAAATGGCTGCTTTAATTGAGCACGGGCACAGATTTGGTGTACTTGTTATTTCTTGCTCCAAAGGATTTTTTACAAAGTATTGGAACTGTGCAAGTGATTCGTGCATGCAGGAGATGCTGTTAATTGTGTTGTTACATTGTTTGTGTGCATTTGATCATCCTTGTTAAGCCAAAGGCAGAAATTTCCACTTCTGTGGACGATAAACTTCTATTCTGTGTAGGCGTGTGTGTGTGTGTGTGTGTGTGTGTGTATGCCTGAATGTCTGAGTGTGTGCGTGACTGCTCTTCCCGTCAAGGATAAGTGTATGAGGCAATGAAAGCAGATTTGGTTGAGGATAAAGATAGACGCAGAGAGAGATGGCTGATTACTTGCACTGAATACTGAGGCGCTCACTTTCTTTCATCTCTGTTACAGACTCTCACTTTCTTTCACTCTCTTTATTCAACTCAGCTTCACGGCTGCCTGCAGCTACTGGCCTCTTGCCACAGCGGAGGGCCGCCATAATTGGCCTTAGCAGTAACGCGCAATAGGTGGAGAATACTGTCCTGGACATGTTGCAGTTATCCCAGCGCAGCGTGTGGCCACAGCTCAGATTGTTGAGTATTCCCCTTAGAAACTTAACGCTGCAGTAACAGTTTATTTCAAAAGTACCAAGTTGTTTTATTACACTTAAAACACTTAACGTAGCGCTCAGGATTTGAGGAAAATATGTTCATATGTTGCATTTTTCTGGTTTTCGAAAGAAACATAGCAGTTCAACGGTTGAAAGTAGTTGAAATATTGAACCAGTTGAAGTTGAAGTGTATTTTTTTTGAGTAATATTTTTTAATACATTTTCCAACATACACAAACAACACACTGTGGCCACAAAAAAAACAAATATCCAACTGCTTATTATGTAATACAGTTTTTTTTTTTATTATTTGTTTTCATATTCGAAATAAACTTAAATCAATCAATCAATCAATCAATCAATCAATTATTTATTTGATACCTACCTATATAAAAGTGGAGATTTGACATATGTGTGGACGGACACTGTGGTTAGTGTTGCCTCACAATACTGGTGTGTCAAAAATATTTGTTTTCATGTAGACAGGGCCTTACAGTGGTGTTATATTGATATGTAACAGCTGCATACTTGGCCAGCTATAATAATAATAATGACAAACTGCTGGTAAGTCATGTCTGACATTGTTTTTACATCTGACTGACTGCTCCTGCTGCTGCTGACAGCTCACAGCTCTGCGTAGGCTGTATTTCACAGCAGATTTTGACTTGAACACAGGTGTTGCTAATAACATTAATGATGGCTCTGTTCTATCCACTTGTCCCAGTAAGCAAAGACAGTGGGACACTAAATAGAATTCAGCCGTCATTAGGGCCTCGGGACGGCCGACTAAAAATGAGCGAAAAAGAACAATAATTGGAGATTTTTAAACGTCTACTTCTCCGGCATAATTTCACCTAGAGACTCCATTTAAACTGTAGACACAAGTCTTGTTTATCGGTGTATTAATCCACGTTTCGATAGGTCATATAGTTTTTTTATCAATCCCTGTTCAATGACCATGATCATTTTTGGAGAAATTCTGAGATTATAATGGGTGTGTATTGCACGGAATGTTCGTGTCACAGTGTGTGACATCATCGCCAGAGTGTAGAGGGAGAGAAAACATTGTCAAAAAATAAATTTTAAAACTGCGCTCCAGGCCGCAAATTCCACTCTACAGAAATAATTTATACATAGAAACGTAGGAAAATGTGTCTTCTCACTCACAATCTTCTGGTAAAGCTGTCAGAGTTATAGTTTGGGCGTAGGACGCACAGATGCGCCACCAACACGCACCAACAGCCTCATTGGCTCCCATATTAAAAACGCAGGGAGATTTCAGAAAAAGGGAGATGTAACAGTTTTTTTTAGATCGCTCTAACAAAGCAATTTTTTCATTTTTCTTAAAAAAAACCATATGTAGACGTTCAGGAAAAACTCAGGACGCTCAAAGTGAAGTCGGATCAATGATAGGTATTATGGTTTTGCCAAAAATGCTTTCTGTTCAAGACCAGAAATTCCAGTCCACCTCTGGCTGCTGTCACTCTTTCCGAACATTAACAGGTGTCAGTTAATTCAGTTGATTGCTTTGATCTGACACACTACAACACACTTCGGTTACGCTTTATAATAAGGTCCTTAATAACCATTAATTAACAAGTAATAAGGCATTGTTCTTGCTTCAGATCCGGTAGTTGCAAAAAGCATAGTTAACTTATAGTTAACTTATAATAGATGAGCAATAAAGTATATTTTAATATCAATAAGCAAACAAAATAAGATTAATAAAGGCATGGCAAAGACATAATGGGTGGGTCATGGGTGTTTGTAATGCCATCATTAACACTTATATATGCTCATTGTATATGTTATTATGGGTCAAAGAAAATATGTATTCACTGCTCTTGGATTTCTGCTATGAGCTGCACCATGTCCATGAGAATCACTCTCCTGTGAAGGAAACATTGTGTGCTATCAATCTTATTGTACGGGTTGATGTCATTTTTTTCATAACTGGTGACTTTTTTGTGCTTATTTTTTTCCTCCGTGTCACATGCAGCACGTGATAAAAGCGGTTGACGTTGCCTCCTGTACGTTTGGTCCATCTCTCCCGTCTTACCTAACCCTGTTTGCTGCAGGTGATGTGCAGGTGATGACAGTTGTAGCGGCTCCGTCTTCAAAGAGATGAGCTCAGCTTGATGCTGAGGTGACAACAGAGGGAAGAAAGGTCGCTCTTGCTTGTTGAGGTGTGTGTGTGTGTGTGTGTGTGTGTGCAGGGAGGAATAAATCAAGACAAGGGGAATGCAATTGAAGTGGGCTTCGCAGGTTGAAGGAGCGTCTATGTGAATTTCCCTCATGCCTGCAGATTGTCTGCTAGCGGCATCAGTTAGCCGCTAGCATCAGTTAGCCGCTAGCATCAGTTAGTCGCTAGCTTTCGCTAATGACCGAATTTCACCGCTTTCCTGCGTTTCACTAGCAACAAAGAAATAAGAGTTAGCAGAACTATTGTCCCTTGTTTTGTTATAATGCCATTATTAACACTTATATAAGCTTATAAACACACAATAATGTTAATAAGCATCTTGTAAGGACTTACAAGGGCCTTATTATTTGTTAATTAATGGTTATTACAAAGACCTTAATATAAAGCGTTACTGATATTTCACTTTTATATGAATGAACAATATAACCAAAATGAGGCACAATTCATTGTTTTGTGTTAAAATAACATTTTCTATATTTTTAAACATATTTTAAATTCAGAAATGCATTACTGTAATGCATCCAGATAAAAAGTCATGGTTTCCCCACATTTATATACAATAAATATTTAATAAACTTTATAAAAATAAATATACATTTGTTTTAAAATGAATGATTTAACAGAATGTAATCAAACAAAATGGTTTTTAACAATGTATAAAGAACAAAATCTGAATGAAAATTGACGAGAAAAAAAATGGTTAAATGTTACGGTAATGATAGAATTGTTTGCATTAAAATACGTGTATTTTTAACCAAAATGAGGCACAATTCATTGTTTTGTGTTAAAATAATATTTTCTATATTTTTAAACATATTTTTAATTCAGAAATTCATTACTGTAATGCATCCAGATAAAAACTTTATAATCTTACATAACCCTGTTAAGAAAGGTCGCTCTTGCTTGTTGAGATGTGTGTGTGTGTGTGTGTGTGTGTGTGTGTGTGTGCAGGGAGGAATAGATCAAGACAAGGGGAATGCAATTGAAGTGGGCTTCACAGGTTGAAGGAGCGTCTGTGTGGATTTCCCTCACGCCTGCTGATTGTCTGCTTGTTGGTTTTTTTCCCCCCTCAGACCCTTGAAGAGGTTTATTGTTGACCGTAAATCTGCTCGTCTTTGTGATGGGAAATAAAAGAATTGATGAGCGGAGCGTTTAATAAAGCCACCAGAACCGTTACCTGTAGGCCGTTACCCTTGCAGCAGCAGCAGCAGCAGTTGTCGGGTTAGTTCAATATTTGGCTCTGGGGTCGTATAGATCTAAACGGAGAAATACATCACTGCTTACAGCTCGCATTCTGTTAATTCCCACTACTTCGATTACTGAACTAGATTCATGAGGCAGTTCTCTCGCCTTGCCAACTCCTGCGGGAAACATGAATGAAACTGTAAGTACTTTTTCACTGTGCCCAGGCAACCTCGCAGCGAATGAGGAGGATAAAGACTCGGGTCGCAAATCACAAAGTCAACACAAGTTACTTGACAGACTGACAGATGTAAACTCTCTGTAGTTTGTAATCCCATTCATTACGCACAGTGTGTGTGTGTGTGTGTGTGTGTGTGTGTGTGGAGGCCTCTGTGCAGTGTGGTGAGACAAACTTGTGCACTGAATTTAGCAGCCAACCCAGACACTGTATCCCATGGAAACCAATTAAAACCAGTTTTCAGATAATCTCAGCATCCCTGCATGTCAACATTTTTAGGAATAGTAGTCTGAATGGTTGGCTTTGTGTGTTTTCTATATACATTTAAGTGTATAAGCTTTACTATTTTTTATCCTAGTGTTTATTTAGCTTCAATTACATGGGGGGTAAATGACTGTTCCCAAAGCCCCATTAATCATTTTTTCCCACATCTGTAAAGCTTTTCACTCTCGCACAGCACAAATAACCAGTTAATGGACAATGTAGAAGACATGATGTGATGTAGGTTTAGTTTTTCTCCCTGGTTGAGCCTGTGATTAGCTGTTTTCACCCGTAAGTCAACAGCTGCCTTTAAGTCAAATGTCTCTGTTGTCATCCAACAAGTAGATGTACATCAAAGATGAGAGGTGAGAGTCTGACAAGCAGGATCTGTACTTGCTTTTTATTATATTGAGATGCAGCACTGCTCAAGGGCAGTGTACACTGTAATACATTATTCTGTAGTCATTTCATTTTACTTAATATATTTGATCAAATGTATTAAATATGAATGCATCCTTGATTTTGAGGCAGTTGTTTAAGTAACTTTAATATAAAAATGTTTGAGATAGAATCTACTTATTTTGATCACATTAAATATAATATTTATGTGTATGTAATTCTAAATCAAGAGCATTTTGAATGAATCCAACACAATAGAATTAGTCAGTTTTTAACAACAAAGGAAGCCAGTTGTCTGCTCAGAAATAAGTTGGTGAGTTGTTGTTACTTATATCTTTAAGTTGGGGTTCACAACAAGGGACAATAGTTCTGATAACTCTTATTTCTTTGTTGTGAAATTTGGTCATTAGCGAAAGCTAGCGGCTAACTGATGCTAGCGGCTAACTGATGCTAGGGCCGCTGCTTGTTACAGCTACAAGAGTAGCCATTAGCGTATCAATGCTAACTCAAAATTGTGGTCACAACATTAGCTGACATTTCATAGCGGCATTACAATCGTGCCAGAGAAATTGAGCAAACACAAAAACAAAACTAAAAATAAATAGTTTAATTGTCCAACTTAAAATTTTATCGAAGTTTGTTGCCTTGAAATTTTGAGTTCACCCAACTTTTCTTTTTTTGCAGTGTACCATAACATACCAAAACAAATTACACACACAGAGGCACAATATAATATCAAAACTGCGACCTCACATTTCCGTCTGTTTGATTGCAAAAGTAGGCAAACTTCTAAACTGCCAATGAAATGCTGGCATTTTCTATGGCCGTCTGTCAGAGATGAGATTTTTCCAGGAGGCTATTTGTAACTGAGAGAACGAGGTCAGAGGAAGGTGACTCTGCTCTTCACAGTAAGAGGACAGGACAGGACAGCCGGCCTGCTGGCCAGTCGATCTGATCTCAGACTGCTGCACCACCCACCAACACTGTATCTCTACATGTAGAGCTTTGAGCTCACTTGTGTAGCCAGAGGGTTTGTCACACTCATTATGATTACATGCACACAAGAAACAAGGTTACTGGGAGAAATCGGGTTATGGCAGGAAATCAGAGCGTTAACATCCGTGTTATGGTAAAACCTGTGTTTACATGCGGTTGGTCAGTAATCTGATTTCTCTCCTACCCCCCCAGGCATAGTTTTTAACCGAGGGCTTTGGATTTAATTATTGTAGACACTAGGATTCACCACTACAAGTAATAATCTTCCCTTTCATCCTGCTGCACAAAGCAGAACTTCCCCTGTCTGAAGTCTCTGTCATGCACAAGTGCTTTTATAAGAAAGCAGTTACTGTTCAGTGTACACATTGCTTAATCCCTAACCCCAATTAGGAAATTGAGTTTTTAATTTAAATGGTATTTAACATCCCAGATTACTGCAGACAGCCAACAGTAACCAGGTTACTTATGCGCATGCAAATACACTGAACAGTTGGCGCACAAACACTCAAATCCATATTCTCATTCTTGAAATGCGTTACAGTGAATGGCCACAGAAATGTGACACTATTAAATCTGACAGAGGCTCCTCCTCTCCAGCTGCCTGTTACACCCAGAGGGAGTTGTATGCAAACAAACCTCCTTCACTCCTTAGTCTCTCCACTCAGAGGTCTATAAAAACAGTCACACGGCTGCTTACAGGTGTCCAAAGAGACCATTTCAAAGATTTGGAGGAAAAAAAAGGTGTTGTGTAATGATCTAGGGGTTTTGAAACGTGTTTGGGGTTTGAGGCATCATGTGAGTGCACACCTGACCGCTGAACTGAATATACAGCTCTGGTGCTTGTCCTAAATACCTGTGAGGACTAACAGAAGTCAGGTATATCTGGGCCAGAACACAATGTGTCCTGCCTGAGCTTCAAATTGGAGCTGCTAAAGGGGAAAGAACTAGGCCATTTCCTCTCACCTTAAACACTCTCGCTAGGACCGTCAGGATCCTTACATCACCTACAAGTGCTGCAATGTCTGTTAGACCGCCATGTGTAATTTCATCGGTCATGTTCAGAAACACACAATCAATGCATTTGGTTGATAAAGTTGCATAGAGCAGACTTATAACCTTGTCTATGTGCGATGCCATTAAACCATGTTTAATGTTTTATAAATTTATGCTGCATGTCTCATGTCCCAACGGACCAATTTGCTTTACAATACCATAATACCACTAACATGTATTGTTGGCTCAAGGTCAAGAATGTGGTAAAACTTTTAAGTATGTTATTCATACATAAAACACAACATATTAAATATCTGTGGAAGGCTGCATGCAGTATTTTTGCCCAGAGGCTAATTATCAAAAGGCAATCATTTTCTCCTCCTTTCCTCCAATCTATAGAATTTAAGACAGTGCCCAAAATAATGAGTTTGAATATGCATCCATCCACCCATCCACCCACCCACCCAAAATTTTTCCACATGCTCTCTATCACCAAAGGTTTCAACTTTTGGTAGGAGCCACTTCATCAATGTTGCAGATCGGAGATGGCAGCCATAAGTCTATGAGAACCAATATATCTTCCAAGCCACTTAGAAGGTCAATCTAGGTGTCAAAATATACATTTTCTGGGTCAAAGGTTAATTTAAAGCTATTGAGAACATCACTAGATGACTCACTGTAAATAATTTGTTGATCAAGATCTGACATGAGATTAAAGCATTTCCTTGATTTTTTTGAGCAGTGTACATGGCAGCTAATCCTCACTCTCCCGTGAACATAGACTCCAAACATTTTCAACTCAGGATTCCCTGCTGCAGCACTTGAAGCGAGTTGCCTTCCAGTCTGAGTGAAATTGAACATATATATTTGATCAAATAATCATCTAGTGATATTCTCAATAGCTTTAAATGATTCCTGGACCCAGAAAATGTAGATTTTGACACCAAGATTGACCTTCTAAGTGGCTTGGAAGATATAGCATTTCTCATAGACTTTATATGGCTGCCATCACCGCAATCTTGATGAAGTGGCTCCTACTAAAAATTGAAACCTATAATGATAGAGAGAATGTGGAAAAATGTGGTGCTTTTGTCCGGCGTGTCCCCTTTATTTGGCTAAGCCGCCTGACTAAAAGCTCACGACCATAGGAGAGGGTTGGAACTTAGGTGGACTACGTTAAAC